>NW_003852589.1:639558-651073 GCF_000181295.1 Otolemur garnettii
GCCTCAGTCCTATGCTGGGATCTGGAAGATTCCTCCACCCTGACCTCAGTCCTATGCTGGGATCTGGAAGATTCCTCCACCCTGGCCTCAGTCCTGCCCTGGGATCTGGAAGATTCTTCCATCCTGGCCTCAGTCCTGCATGCCACTGGGAGTGATGCTGACCCATCTCTGAGCTTTTTCTAAGTCTCTTTCTCACCTGTGCAATGAAAATTTGAATGCATACTTTGTTGTTACTGTTTTTTACAGAATCTGTAAAATGAGCTTTCCCATATGCACCAAGAAGTAGACTGGATAACGGAAAGCTGCTCTGGAGGAAGCAGGGTGAGAGTCAGAGTCTGACGGCTTCTCCTTCTTGACCCCGAGGCAGCCGTGGAAGCTGGCCATGGAACTCCAGGCTTCCCAGAAGAGACGCAAAACAGCACCCCAGGAAAGGATGGCTCTGATGCCCTCTGCAGCCTTCACCTTCTAAGACTCTGCCTCTCCAGCCCTCAGTGTCCTTGTGGCACTGGTGCAAGGGTGTTCACAGGTCAGGAAACTCTTGGGGTCATTTTTGCATGTTTGACAGGGCAGTGATACATCATGACTCATTACTGTAGGGTCGTAGAGAAAGAAACAGGACATCGAGAAAGAAATTCAGCAGGAGGGAGCTGCAGAGCAGTGCTGACAGCATCTCACAGTTCTGAGTGTGCAAGTTGCTTTTCCACTGATTAGCTCCTTGAAGCCTCACCGTGATCCTGTGCATTATCCCCACTTTCCAGGTGAGGAGACAAATGTGAGACTATTGAGCAGCCTAAGCAGTTGGCAGCAGAGCCAGGTGTTTGGATTCCACGCCTACCGCTTTTTCACGGTCTGTATCACAGCTGCTTCTCTTGACTAATATGCTGCAGATCAAGTCTGGGAGGAATAAAGAATTGACATCCAAATAGCTATAAATCCACAGCGGGACAGACAGTGTATGTTAGCATCTAAAAGGCTGCAGCGGTGGCAGAGGGAAAGCTGAATGAGGTGTTCACAAGCCGTGGTTTCCTCTCATTTTATAAAGGGTTTGCTTGTCAAGCACCATCTGGAAGATGATCTGCAGCCACTTCCCCGTGATGAATGGAGACGCGCAGAGGCAGGTTCCAGAAGAGCAGCATATATATACGTCTTTGTTCAGTGATGTCAGGTGCAAAATTGAGTTGTTTAAAAACTTGCTCTCAAACAGGCACAGAAGTCCTGCTACATGAAGGTCACATTGAACTTGGACAAGCCAAGATGTAAGATTTTCAGCTAAAATTATAAGCAAACATGCTTTGGGGGAGATATTTAAAAAACCTTTTGTGGTAATGTAAAACAGATACAGAAATCCACTCAAATCAAGTGGAGAGCTGGATAAATTTTATTTGAAGGTGAGGGTGCTGGTAACCACCCTCTCTGATCAAGAAATTCAATTTTGCGGCTGGGCATCTGTAATCCAGCACTCTAGGAGGCTGAGGCGGGAGCATCCCTTGAGCCCTGGAGCTTGAGACCTGTCTAAGCAAGAGCAAGACCCCATCTGTATCAAAAATAGAAAAATGAGCTGGGTTTTTGGTGGCTGCCTATAGTCTCAGCTACTGAGGAAGCCGAGGCAGGACAATTGCTAGAGCCCAGGAGTCTGAGGTTTCTGTGAACTGGGCTGATGTTATAGCACTCTAGCCTGGGCAACAGAGTGAGAGTATGTCTCAAAAAGAAAAAAAAAAAAGGAGAAAAAAGAAATTAAATTTGCCAGCTGCCCCAGAATTGTCTTCATGTGCCGAGACCTGATAACAAACCAGTCTTTCTCCTCCAAGGCAGTCACTATGTGACTTGCAGTCATCCCTTCCTTTCATTTCTGTATAATTTGATCCCTCAAGTATGGATCTCTGGACACTACATCCTGTCCAGTAAACATTTTAATGTCTTTGGAGTCTCTTTTCATTTACAAGTTTCTCTTCCCTATAAAGTATCTATCGAAGATCCCAGGCCGTGTGGTCTGGAGTTTGCTGAGCACAGCCTCTTGGTGTGGCTCAACATGTTCTCCCGTCTCCCGGTGTCCTGCAGACTGGTGGCTGGAAGCAGCCCCTTTGCAGGGTGTACGGGGTATGTTCTTTCCTCAGGGGGCGCATCATGTCTGCTTTCCACTCTTCCTGTGTCAGCGTCCACTTGTAAGAGGAGAAACAGCCTCAAAGCTCCACCCCCATTTGTAAAAGTTACTTGATGATCTAACTAGTTGCCAGACAGTCCCCGCTCCCCGACTGTGAAGGTCATCCCTACCCCGGGCTGAAGAAAAAACAACAGATGGAACATGCACAGATTAGAAATGTGACAAAGAGTCCTAAGGTAGGGATTAGCAGGCTGGATGATGTATAGCTAAAACTAGCAACTGTGGGGAGGGTGGGTGTAACAACTCTGTAAAGTTCTGTCAGAGGAAGGAAGACTTTGAGAAGGATCTCCCCGACTTCCTGGGATTCCGAATCTTGGTGATAAAGGAAAACTTTAACCAACATGAGTGTCTGGCTTTTGCTCCTGGATCTGGTGTCCCAGTTATATGCCGAGACTCTAGGCCTGTGTTAACTCAATGTAATTTGCAAAATTTTAACCCAATATCTCTTTTTCAATTATTGGTTGTCATATTACCATAAAAAGATATTTCCTCTCAACTACCATCTGGTTTTCAATGATATACTTTATATAAGAAAGATTAGGGCTGGACATGATGGCTCACACTTGTAATCCCAGCACCCTGGGAAGCTGAGGTGGATGGATCACTTGAGCTCAGGAGTTCAAGACCAGCCTGAGCAAAGGGAGACCCTGTCTCTACTAAAAATGGAAATATTAGCAGGGCATTGTGGTGGGTGCCTATAGTCCCAGCTACTCGGGAGAAAGGCTGAGGCAGGAGGATTGCTGGAGCCCAGGAATTTGAGATTTCTGTGTGCCATGATGTCATGGCATTCAACCCAGGGCACAGAGTGAGACTTTTTCTCATTTTCCTTTCTAAGATGATGAGTTATTTCCCAATCATCCTCTGAGGGCAATCAATGAGTTTTAAATAATGTAATTGTGAACTTACGGATTTAAACATACTTGATAGGTCTGACTGTATTACAATGAGTAGTCCTATCAACACCAAACTTCTTCTGTCTTTAGCAAGTAGCAATACCTAAAGTCAGCTCCTGAATCCTTTTAGCTTTATGCTAGTGTGGGGGTCCTCAAACGTTTTAAACAGGAGGCTAGTTCACTGTCTCTCAGAGCATTGGAGGGCCGGAGGTGGCTAAGCAGGACAGGCAGTGGCTGCAAAAACACCCAGCGGGCCGGATAAATGTCCTCGGCGGGCCGTATGTGGCCTGTGGGCCGTAGTTTGAGGACCCCTGCTCTAGTGACTAGAGTCTAGTCATTTGCTATGTGGGCTGTAGAGGCTGGAGTTTTATGACCATAGCACCCTGGGAGGCTGAGGCAGGAGGATTGCTTTAGGTCAGGAGTTTGAAACCAGCCTGAGTAAGACCCCCCATCTCTACAAAAAGTACAGAATAAAATTAGGACCATAGTCTAGGACCTTGGGATGTTTATTGCCACTGGGTTGGTCATTGTCTGTAGACATTTTCAGTAGACAGAGCTAAGAAACAAGCAGAGTTAGCTATATGAATAGACAAAATATCTCATGAATTTATACTCCCTATTTCCAATTCAAATTCAGGATTGCTGGGTTTTTATGCAGCCTAGCCTCTATTACATCTCTCTTCCCCTCTACATTGAGAATCTTGTTCTCAAGAACACAGGGACAATAGAATTAGAATAACCCATAATCTCTTTTTGGCTTAATCCTGTATTATGTGTGTTATCTCTCAGTAATAATAATACTATCACAATCAATTAATTACTAAAAGCAGTTAAAGCTTTTTGCATTTGTTCTCCCCATTCAACTCATTTTTAAAAATAGCCACACTATGTCCATACTGTCAGAGCATACAACCAGCATGCTTTTTTGTTTTTTTCGAGACAGAGTCTTGCTCTGTTACCTTGGTTAGAGTACATGCAGTGGTGTCATAGCTCACAGCAACCTCAACTCCTGGGCTCAAGTGATCCTTCTACCTCAGCCTCCCAATTAGCTGGGACTACAGATACCAGCCACCACATCTGGCTAATGTTTCTATTTTTAGTAGAGACAGGGTCTCACTCTTGCTCAGTCTGCTGTCAAACTCCTGAGCAGAAGCAATCCACCTGCCTTGGCCTCCCAGAATGGTAAGATTACAGGTGTGTGGCTCGGCACCTATAGCTCAGTACCTATAGCTCAGTGGCTAGCGTGCCAGCCACATACACCGGAGCTGGCAGTTTCAAACCTGGCCCGGGCCTCCCAAATAACAATGACAACTACAACCAAAGAGTGACCAGGCATTGTGGTGGGCGCCTGTGGTCCCAGCTGCTTGGGGGAGGCAAGAGAATCACCTGGGCCCAGGAGTTTGAAGTTGCTGTCAGTGGTGATGCCATGGCACTCTACCTAGGGCAACAGCTTGAGACTCTGTTTGAAAAAAAAAAAAAAATTACAGGCGTGAGCCATTGTGCTTGGCCAATACTTTCTTTTTAATGCTCAATTGGTCTTTTAAAAAATAACAGCTTTATTGGAGCATAATTAACATACCATAACATTTGCTCTTTTAAAGTATATAATTCATTGGTTTTTAGCATGTTCACAGAGTTGGGCAACCATCACTGCAATCTAATTTTAGAACATTTTGTCACCTGGAAAAGAAACTTGTACCATTAGTACAGACTCCCATTTCTTCCTCCTCCCAGTGCCTGGCAACCACTAATCTATTTTTTGTCTCTATGAATTTGCCTCTTCTGGACATTTCCTATGGATGAAATCATACCATACGTAGCCTTCTCTGACCGGCTCCTTCACCCAGCATGATGTTTTCAAAGTTCGTTTATCTTGTAGCCTGGATCAGTACTTGATTACTTTCTGTGGCAGATGTTCTATGGTTTCGATTTAGCATATTTGGTTGTTTATCCATCACTTGAGGGATATATAGGTTGTTACCACTGTTTGGGTATTATGAATGACAGTGGCATCAATATTTGCATGTAAGTTTTGTGTAAACCTGTTTTCAGTTCCTTTGTGTGTGTGTGTATACCTATGAGAGGAATAAATTGCTGGGTCATATGGTTAATAGAATTTAACGTGTGGGCAGACTGCCAGACTGTTTACCAAAGTGGCTGGGGCTTTTTGTCCCCACCAGCCTGTGTGAAACTTTCACTTTCTCCATATCTTCACCAATACTTACGATTGCCCATAATTTTGACTGTACCCATTTTAGTGGGTAAGGAGTGGTATTTCATTGTGTTTCCTTGTTTTTTTGAGAAGGGATCTCACTCTGTCACCCAGGCTGGAGTGCAGTGGTACAGTCATAACTCACTGCAACCTCCAACTCCTGGGCTCAAGAGACCCTCTTGCCTCCGCCTCCTGAGTAGCTGGAACTGCAGGTACCTGACACCATGGCTGGCTAATAGTTTTTCCTATATTTTATAGAGATAGGGGATGGAGCGAGGAGTGGGGTAGGAGGGAGTTATTGCTCATGCTGGTCTCAAACTCCTAACCTAAAGCAATCCTCCTGCCTCAGCCTTCTGGTGTGCTGGGATTACAAGTGTGAGTCACCTGAGGGGATTCCTTGTGGTTCTGATTTGCATTTCCCTAGTGACTAATGATGTCCAGCATCTCTGCTGGTGTTTTGATTAAGAGGGCTTTATACAATTTAATTATGTTTGAAAATGGTCAGTGATAAATTTCAGTGAATTTTGAACTTTGATGTGCTTCCCTGAAAAATTACAATATTGAACCTCCTATGTAAGTGCATATAACAGCATAAAAGTATACACGAATGTATAAAAAAAGACTTCCCAATTAGCTTTAATTCTTGCTGCCTTATAAAGCACCATTTTTACTTATTCTTGGAGGCATATGTTAGCTTATTGATGTAATTGGATGTACTTAAGATGAATACCACACTTTAAGAATTTGTGTCCAGCCTTGGCACCCGTAGCTCAGTGGGTAGGGCGCCAGCCACATACACTGGAGCTGGCGGGTTCTAATCCACCCTAGGCCTGCCAAACAACAACGACAACTACAACCAAAAAATCCAACCAAAAAATAGCCTGGCGTTGTGGCGGGCGCCTACAGTCCCAGCTACTTGGGAGGCTGAGGCAAGAGAATTGCTTAAGCCCAAGAGTTTGAGGTTGCTGTGAACTGTGATGCCATGTAACTCTACCCAGAGTGACATAGACTCTGTCTCAAAAAAAAAAAAGAATTTGTGTTCATCTTTAACTGTACATTGAACAGGCCAGCCACTGTCATTTTATCTTTCTCCTTGCCTTTACTGTTTATATTTTTCCATCTTTATTTAGGTGTAACTAACACATTTAGGATGTGTCTGTGATGGCGTGATACACGCATACGCTGTTAAATGATAACGATCAAGTTAATCAGTTCGTTCACCCCTCCCCCCCACATAGTCACCATTTTGTATGTGAGTCTGGAGAGAACATTCAAGAGCAGCTCTCCGAGCGAATTTCTGTATATAGTTTTACTAAGAATAGTCATCATGCTATACATAAGATTCCAAGAACTTACTCATCTTATAACTGGATGTTAGTACTCTGTGACGGACATTCATGCATTTCCCTACCCCCAAGTCCTTGGCAGCCACCATTCTACTCTCTGTTTCTGTGGGTTCAACTTTTTTGGATTCCCCAGATAAGTGAGACCATACAGTATTTGCCTTTCTCCGAGTGCTGTATTTCACTTAGTGTGATGTCTTCCAGGCCCATCCATGCTGTTACAAATGACAAGACTTCCTTTTTATGCCTGAATCATATTGCCCTGTGCACATACACACACGCATAGCACACACACAAACACACACACGCTCCATAATTCTTTTCTCCATTCATTCATCAAGAGACATTTAGGTTGATTCCCCTGTCTTTGTTCTTATGAATAATGCTGAAATGCCTGGGCAGTACAGGCATCTCTCTGAGATACTGCTTTTCTTTCCTATTTTGGGTATTTCTTTCCTTAGTTGGAGAAATGTTGATTTAGATCCTTTGCTTACTTTTTAATGGGGTTATTTCCTTACTGTTGACTGGCAAGAGTTTATATTTATTTGTGTTATAGAAATATACATATTTATTCTCTGGATGTTAGATCCTCAACAGACATATGAGTTGCAAATATTCCTCTCCCGCCCATTTGTGCCATTGCCTTTTCATTTTCCTGAGAGTGACCTTGGGCTGGGTACCCACAGCTCGGTGGTTAGAGGGCTGGCCCTGTGCATCAGGGGTGGCAGGTTTGAGCCTGCTCCCCCCCCAAAAAAAGACAGTGACCTTGAAAAAAGTGTTTAATTCTGATGAATTACATTTTATCTCTTTTTCTTTGCTCATTTGATTTAGGTGTAATAGCTAAGAAACAGCATTAAAGTAAATATTGCCAGTTCCAAAGTCAAGTACATGTACACCTAGGTTATCTGCAGAGTTTCAGTTTTAGCTTTTACTTTAGGCCTTACATGGCTTTTAAGTTAATTGTTGCATATGGTGTGAGGGAAGGGCCCACACATAGTCTTAGTTCTCAGCAGAACTATATATTTAATGCTCACATCTGTACTTATTTTAATGTCCCTGTAGTTATTTTGGTTGTTGGAAGCTCATTAACCAATAAGATTCTGCAGCAAGGGAGTGTGGGAGTTTTGCCATGATGCCAAGAGCCAGTAATTTTATTTTGTCACATCTTAGTCATGGCCACTCTAGTTTGCTATTGTCTGGTACAGATGTGCCCCTTTCATATACAATTCCAAATCTTTTTTTTAAATTCAGGATTTTTTCTTGAATTATAGTTGGTTTTAGTATCAGTTTTGTCTCTTGCTTTGGTTTTCTTTTCCAGAAGTCCTTTCAGCCGTAAGTTGGACCTCCATTAACACTCTTCAAACGTGCTAGTCTCGTGATTTTTTTCTATCTCTTTCTTTTCTTCACGATCTTAACATTTCCCCCCCCTTTTGACTTTTATTACTCTTCAGGTTATTCCGTACTGTGTTTACTCACTCTTATACTTAGTTTGGACTTTTATTTCTGAAATATTTTTCCCTTTATTGTTTTACATTTAAGTCCATCCATGATATGTATTTTGATTTAATTGTTGTATAAAGTATGAGGTTTAAATTGAAGTGCTTTTTTGTTTCGGGGTTTTTTAGGGTTTGGTTTTTTGCTTATGTCCAATAGCTCCAGCACCATTGGCTTAAAAGGATATTTTCCTCATGCATTAAATTGCTTTTGCACCTTTGTCAAGAACCAATTGGGCATTTTTTTTTTTTTTTTTTTTTGAGACAGAGCCTCAAGCTGTCCCCCTGGGTAGAGTGCCGTGGCATTACAGCTCACAGCAACCTCCAACTCCTGGGCTCTAGCGAGTCTCCTGCCTCCACCTCCCAAGTAGCTGGGACCACAGGCGCCCGCCACAACGCCCGGCTATTTTTTGGTTGCAGCCGTCATTGTTGTTTGGCGGGCCCAGGCTGGGGATTCGAACCCGCCACCTTAGGTGTATGTGGCTGGCGCCTTAGCCAGTTGAGCTATAGGCGCCGAGCCCAATTGGGCATATTTTGTGGGTCTGTTTCTGGGTTCTCTGTTCAGTTCCGTTGAACTGTGCACCTGTCCCTCTGCCAGTACCACGGCGTCTTGATACTGTATCTCTGCAGTGAGCCGTAATGGCAGGTAGTTTCTCCCACTTTATTCTTCTTTTTAGATGTTGTTTTTATGTATTCTAGAACTTGTGTCTTTTTGCATACGTTTAAAAATAAGTTTGTCTATGCCTTAAAAAAACAGCCTTGCTAGGTTTTGTTAGGATTTGCATTAAACTTACAGAGCCATTTTGGGAGAATTGGCATCTCTGCCCTGTTGACTCTTACAATCCGTGAGTATACTATGCTCGCCATTTGTTTAGGTCTTTTTAAAATTTCATCATTGCAATGATTAATTTTATGTGTCAATGTTGCTGGGCCTCAGTGCTCAGATGTTTAGTCAAACATTATTCTGGATGTTTCTATGAAAGTTTTTTTTCGTTGATGAACATTTAACTTCGTGCACTTTGAGTGAAGTGGATTTCCCTCCATAGAGTGGGTGGGTCTACCTCACTTAGTATGTCAAAGGCCTTACTGGAACAAAGATTGATCTCCCCCAAGCAGGAAAGAATTCTGCTAACAGATTGCCTTTGGACTCAAACTGCAACTCTTCCCTGTGTCTCCAGCCTGTCAGCCTATACCACAGATTTTGTACTTACAAGACTCCGCAGTTGTGTAAGCCAATCCCTTAATATAAATCTCCCCCCATATCTATGCATATGTGTATATATAGCTATACAGACAGACAGATAGACAACTGCTCTTGAATCCTGTGACCTTGCTGAATTTTTCCTTGTAGGCTTCTTGGAATTTGCTGCATTTGAAATTATATCATTTGCACTTACAGACACTTATTTCTTCTTCTTTTTCAATATGTATGCCTTTTGCTTCTTTTCCTTGACATATGTCCATGGTCTAAATTTCTCAAGCCACATCGAATAGAGTGATAGGGGACATCCTTGCCTTGTTTCTGATCTTAGGGGTAAAGCCCTCAGTCTTTTCAACTTTAGTATAATGTTAGCCATAGTATTTTTTTTTTTTTTTTTGAGATAGAGTCTTAGTACATGGCCCTGGGTCGAGTGCTATGGTGTCACAGCTCACAGCAACTTCAAACTCTTGGGCTTAAGTGATTTTCCTGCCTCAGCCTCCCAAATAGCTGGGACTACAGTCATATACCACAACACCCAGCTATTTTTTGGTTGCAGTTGTCATTGTTGTTTGGCAGGCCCAGGCTGGATTCGAACCTGCCAGCTCCCGTGTATGTGGCTGGCACCCTAGCTGCTGAGCTACAGGTGCTGAGCCTAGCCGTAGAATTTTTATAGATGCTCTTGTCCTTTTATTTCCAGTTGTTTCCTGAGTTCTGTCTTTTCATTTCTGCATTTTTATAATTTTGGTTTATTTTTTCTTTTATGTCTTATACTGTTTTTAAATGTCTGTCATCCCGTTATCAAATAGTAGATCTCAGTTTTAAACTATTTAACAGTAGGTTATGTCTTTCTGGTATGTTCTTGTTGTCTATAGGGATGTTATTCTGATTCTTTAAAATATCCTTAAGAATCTGATTAGTTTTAATCCTCACAAAAAAGAGTAGAAAAGGAACTTTTTTTTTTTTTTTGCAGTTTTTGGCCAGGGCTGGGTTTGAACCTGCCACCTCCAGTATATGGGGCCCGGCACCCTACTCCTTTGAACCACAGGCATTGCCCCAAAAGGAACTTTTACAACCTTTCCAGGTTGAGAGATCATTATAATACAATCTGAAACCTCCTAGACAGTTGTTTTGATTTGGATCCCACGCTTAAATCACTAGCTTTCTGAAGTTTCATTACTTATCCTAGGTATTCTATTATCAAGATATTGAAATACTGATATAATTGGAAGACTAGAACTAATAAAAGCATTACAGTAATTACTATTGAATTATAGGTAGGAATTAGTCCCTAAGAAATATGAGGTCTGGTGCAAGATGTTATTGATCTTTACAGGCTTAGGGCAATCCCTTATATGTTATAAAGCTCAATAGATATTTATAGACTAGATGGATGAAATAAGGAGAAAAATTAAAACTATAAATTCTTTGTTGATTTTAGGAATGACATATCAATATCAAAAAAAGTACTTAACTAAGGCTTTCCTTTTTATTCATTATCTTAGTCTCCACTTCCTGGCCTGAGGATGCGTATTTTCAACGCTTTCATAAGAGCATGAGAATTTCCCAGAGGCATAAGGTACGGGAGTCACAGTGAAATGATATACATTAAACTGGTGATTTGGGGAGTTTGAACCCACTTTGCTCATGACTAGCTAACAGCCAATTCATACTGGAGGTGGCTCTCAGTGACTTGATCTAAAAAAGAATACGTAAATCGGGGCATAGGCACCTCAGCCTATCCCCCTGGACAGGAGAATTATAAGTAAAAAATTATCTTTTAAAAGACTGATTGTGATTCCTCTTAGTAGCTAGCAGATTTATTTAATTTGAAGAATCAAGACATAACAGATCTAGTAAATATTTAAAAAAAAAAAAAGACCATTGCCCTAGGTAAACAATTTAGGCAAAACAGATGATTAAATTTCTCTCTTTTGGAAGTCATAAGTGGATAAATGTCTCTTAAGCTGAATCCAGTAAAAAGATTTATGTCCAATAAGTAAGTCTAAAGATCTAAAGTAAAGCATGAGAAGTATAGTCAATAATGTTGGATTTTAACACTGCAAATGTGCCAAAAGAGTAGATTTCAGGTGCTATTACCACCAAAAAAAAGGCTGGGAGGATTTGGATATGCTAATTTGCTTCACTATAATAATCATTTCACTTTGTATGCGTATATCAAAACATCACATTGTATGCCTTAAATATATACAAT
>NW_003852589.1:652304-654915 GCF_000181295.1 Otolemur garnettii
CATCTGTTTTTTGGTTGCAGTTGTCATCGTTTAGCTGGCTGGGGCTGGGTTCTAACCCACCACCCTTAGTGCATGCGCCAGTGCCATAACTACTGTGCTACGGGTGTCGAGCCCTAACACTTATTTTCTAAGAAATTTCCCATTTATCTATAGCAAAGTGTTTTATTTTTATTTCTTACTTAAAGAAAAAAGTGAAAGAGTTGTGGTTGAAGGTGACTCTCATACTTCAAAACCAAATGGTAAATTTTACTCCATTATTTTCCGTTCAGCTGATGAATGAGAATTATCAAATCCCTAAAGGCAAAACATTTCTTTCACGTATAATTTTGTTTGAATCGGTTGGTATGAGTAACTGCTTCTTCTAATGAAATCATTAGAATATGTAGGTTTCCAATAACCTGATTTAATGGTATGAGTTGAGTCAACTTAACTGGAACTTACTTGACCTCAATACCCTCCTCGGGTAAATCCAACATCATTTATTTCTCAGGGGCTTTTCACAAAATCCTAGTCAGTAGTAGTGTAGAAGTGTTAAAAGCTTTAATTTTAGCATAGAGTTTAGGATACAGGATTAAATCGAATAAATAGTATTTGAATACCAGTATCTGCTGAGGACCATGCCAGGTGCATTAGGGATTGTAAGCATGACTGACTCCTGTCTCTAGGGGATTCAGTACTAATGGAATAAGGTCCTCTAACATTTATAAAATGCCTTATGTTTGCAAAATCCTTTTCTCTATTCACGATATAATTTAAATCTCATCACAGAACCTATGAAGTAGTAAGTATTTCAAGCCCTGTCAAAATTAGATCTCTTTTCTCCTTGCATTTAGTTGTGCTTTAATTATTTTGGTGGCAATGAGATAGACATTTTAAACCCAAGGGATAAATATAAGTCAGCGTTTCATACATGCATCACTCTCAGTAATTCCTGCATGCTTCCACCCCTCCAATTTTGATCAGCTGAACGAATGTGCTCCAGAGTTGGTGATGATTACCAGAGGACACTGGGGGACAAGCACCTACTCCAGTCACTGCTTTCAACTCCTGAGTGGTATCACTGGCCATGTGGTAATACTATTTATATTTGAGGAACTGCCCAGCTGTTTCCCATCTGCACAATTTTGCATTCTCATCAGCAATGTATTCTATCCGTGTTCTAATTTCTCTACATCCTCCCCAACACTTATTACTTTTATTATAGCCATCCCAGTAGATGAGCAGTGCTATTTCATTGTGTTTTTTCCTTGTTGTAAAATATACATAATGTATAATTTACCATTTTAACTGTTTTTAAGTGTGAAATTCTGTGGTATTAAGTCCATTCACATTGCTGTGCAACCATCACCACTGTCCTGCTTCAGAAGGTTTCCATCTTCCGCAGTTGAAACTGTACCCATTAAACACTAGTTCCTCATTCCCTGCCCCCCTGCCCAGTCCCTGGCACACATTCTACTGTCTCTATGAACTTGACACTGTAGGTTCCTAATAAGTAGAAGTGGACAATATTTGTCCTTTGCGACTGGCTTATTTCACTTAGAATAATGTCTCAAGGTTCATCCATGTAGTAGGTGTCAGAATCTTCTTCCTTTTTAAGAATGAATGATATTCCATTATATGGATACAAGGTTGGACAATTAAATTTGTGAGCACATCCTAGAAAAAGTGCTACATACCTCACTGCTGAGTATCACTATGGTCACCCTTGAAGTACTCTCCTTGAGGAGTTACACACTGACACCAGTGTCTAGTCCACCCTTCAAAGCAGTTTTGGAACTCTTGTTCTGGAATGGTCATCAGAGCCATCCACACACAAAGTCTGACAGTTAAGTTCTTGAACTCATCCTAGAAAAAGTGCTACATACCTCACTGCTGAATATCACTATGGTCACTTTCGAAGTGCTCCTGTTGGCCATCTGGTGACCATAGTGATATTCAGCAATGAGGTTATGTAGCACTTTTTCTAGGACTTTGTCTTGCTTTCAATTTATTTTGATATTCATCCCAAAGTAGAATTCCTGCATCATAAGATAATTTTGTGTTTGGTTTTTTTAAGGAATTGCCATATCACTGCCAACCACAATGCCCAGCTAGTTTTTCTAATTTTTTTAAATTTCAGGCTATTGTGAGGGCACAAACAATCAGGTCACAATATTTGAATTTGTTAGAGTCCCTCTTGTAATTGTGTTCCCCACCCGTATCTTGTGCCTTGTAAGTGGTAGCACACCAATCCCCTCTCACTCTCCCTCCCCCCAACTTGAATAGAATTAAGTTTTTCTCCTATGTAGGCATATGTTAGATTGTTTACTGGCTTTATAATAAAATTGAGTACATTGGATACTTGTCTTTCCATTATTATGATACTTTACTAAGAAGAATGGGTTTTTAGTCCATCCAGGTCAACACAAAAGATGTAAAGTCTCCATCTTTTCTTATAGCTAAATAGTACTCCATGGTATACATATACCACAACTTGTTAATTCCTGAGTTGATGGGCATTTATGTTGTTTCCACATCTTGGCAATTGTAAATTGAGGTGCGATAAACATTCTAGTGCAAATGTAAAATGATTTTTTTTCTTCTGCGTAGATGCCTAGTAGTGGGATTGTGG
>NW_003852589.1:655020-656008 GCF_000181295.1 Otolemur garnettii
TGTGATATTTCAGGGTGGTTTTGACCTCCATTTCTATCTATTAAGGATAACGAGCATTTTTTCATATGTTTGTTAGCCATTCTTCTGTCTTCCTCAGAAAAGTTTCTGTTCATGTCTCTTGCCCAGTGATAGATGGGATTATTTGTTCTTTTGTTGTTGAGCTCCCTGTAGATCCTGGTTATCAAGCCTTTATCAGATTCGTAATATGCAAATATATTTCCCCATTCTGAAGGCTGTCTGTTTGCTTTAATTGTTGTGTCCTTAGCTATGCAAAAGCTTTTTAGTTTAATTAAGTCCCGTTTGTTTATTTTTGTTATTGCAATTGCTGCTGAAGTCTTCTTCATAAAATCTTTCCCCAAGCCAACATCCTCAAAAGTTTTTATCAGACTTTCTCCTACAATTGTTTCATATCTTAGATTTAAATCTTTTATCTGTAGTCAATTTTTGTAAGTGGTGAAAGTGCAAGTCCAGTTTCAGTCTTTTACTTGTGGTTATCCAATTCTCCCAGCACCATTTGTTGAATAGGGATTCTTTTCCCCAGTGTATGCTTTTGTTTGGTTTATCAAAGATCAGATGGCAAGAGGAGACTGGTTTCATCTCTTGGTTTTCTGTTTGGTTCCATATGTCTATTTTGTGCCAATACCATGCTGTTTTGATCAGTGTGGATTTGTAATATAACCTGAAGTCTGGTGGAGTAATGTCTCTGGCTTTGTTTTTACAACTAAGAATTGCCTTGGCCATATGGGTTTTTTTTCCTGGTTCCATACAAAACAAAGAACTATTTTTTCGAGTTCTTCAAAATACGATGTTGGTATTTTAAAGGGGATTGCATTGAATCTGTAGATTGCTTTGGGTAGTATAGACATTTTAACAGTGTTGATTCTTCCCAGCCAAAAGTCTGGTATGTTCTTCCGTTTGTTGATGTCTTTTGCTATTTCTTTTCTTAGGGCTTCATAATTGTGTTTGTAGAGGTTCTTGACCTCTTTAG
>NW_003852589.1:657081-658402 GCF_000181295.1 Otolemur garnettii
GTAATGCCTAGCCCTAAAGTTTTTCCTTTATCAAAAGGATTGATTTTTAGAATAGCAAAGTAAGTTTAATTTCTTAAGCAGTCTCTCCCTCTGTCCTCAAATTAAATTTCACAGGGCAAGTAGAGTCCCTCCCTGAACCCACCTTCATCAAAATTTCCTCCTGTGAACTGGATACCACATGTAAAAGACTGAAGCTGGATCCGCAACTTTCTCCACTCACTAAAATTGATTCAAGGTGGTTAAAAGATCTAAATCTAAGGCACAAAACAACAAAAATCTTCGAAGAAACTGCAGGGAAAACACTTGAAGGTATCAGCCTAGGGAAAGACTTTAAGAAGAAGACTTCAGAGGCAACTGCAACAACAACAAACATAAACAAATGGGACTTAATTAAATTGAATAGTTTCTGTACAGCTAAGGAGACAACAACCAAAGCAAATAGACAACCATCAGAATGGGAAAAGATATTTGCATATTATGAATCAGACAAAAGCTTCATAACTAGAATTTACAAAGAACTCAAATTAATCAACATAAAAAAAGCCAACAATCCCTTATATCAATGGGCAAGAAAGATGAATAGAACCTTCTCTAAAGAAGATAGATCAATGGCTAACATGAAAAATTGCTCATCATCCCTAATAATCAGAGAAATGCAAATCAAAACCACCCTAAGATATCATGTAACCACCCCAGTGAGAATGGCCCACATCACAAAATCTCAAAGCTGCAAATGCTGGCATGGATGTGGAGAGAAGGGAATACTTTCACACTGCTGGTGGGACTGCAAACTAATACAACCTTTTTGGAAGGAAGTATGGGGAATCCTCAAAGAACTCAAATTACACCTCTCTTTTGATCCTGCAATCCCATTACTGGGCATCTACCCAGAAGAAAAAAAAATCATTTTATCGTAAAGACTTTTGCACTAGACTATTTATCGCAGCTCAATTAACAATTGCCAGACTGTGAAACAGCCTAAATGCCCACCAATCCAGGAATAGATTAACAAGCTGTGGTATATGTACACCATGGAATACTATTCAGTCACTTAAAAAAGGTGGAGACTTTACATCTTTTCTATTAACCTGGATGGAGGTGGAATACATTCTTCTTAATAAAGCGTCACAAAAATGGAGAAGCAAGAATCCAATGTACTCAATTCTGATAGGAGGACAATCGATGACCTAGTACATGGTGGGGAGTGGGGAAAGGGGAAGTGGAGAAAGGGAAGGTGGGAGGCGGTCACAATGTATGACACATCTCTTGGAGGCAGGACACAATTATAAGAGGGACTTTACCTAACAAATGCAATCAGTGT
>NW_003852589.1:658667-660192 GCF_000181295.1 Otolemur garnettii
GGAAGTCTTGGAGGCTAGCAATTTGCTTTCTCTGTATTTATCACTAACACCATGTAAACATAGTCTGAACCCACTCAATTTTGGGTATCAATGAGAGAGGATACCTGAGAAAGGTGAGGTCTAGGAGGACGGGTCTTCTTAAGGAGACCACAAGGATACACCTGCAGGGTCCTATCCATGGTGACTCAGCTCTTGGGAATTTGTAAACTTAACTTCCTGGAACTTGGAAATTTCCAAGTTCTGTGAAATCCTCTAGTTCTGTAGGGGCTGGAATAGCCTCTCCTGCTTGAGTCAAACTGGCCAATGAGAAGGGTACCTGTGGGGTGGAGCTTTTTGACTGTTGATGAAAAGGGAAAGACGAAGCCGGTTGGGAGAGGGCGGCCATTTGGACATCTTCTATGCTGTAAGCTCCTGGCTGGTAAATAAAGTCCTTCCTCTTAGAAACGTGGTGTTTGGGTGCTCTTTCTCTCCGTTGGGCCTCATCGTCCTGCAACATCTCCACCGTCCCTATCTTAATAAAACACTGTCACTACTTTCCTAGCTGACAGTAACAGCCTCCTTACTCTGCTTTCATTTGGACCTGCCTCAACCCATTTTCAATATTATAGCCCGATGGCTCTTCTCAGATCTCCTATCATCTGATTGTTTTAATCTTTTGCACCATGTAGTACTCGCCACATCACAGAACCCGAAGTGCTGTCTGTCTCCCCAGTAGACTGAAAGTCCTCCGAATACAGGCTTATCAGCTTTTCCTCACCCTCAGATCCTCAGAGTCTGGCACATAGAGGGTGCTTGCTGGAAGTAATTTTTGAATAGTATACAATGTCAATAAACTGTGTAATTTGGTTATCTATTAGGCCAATTGTCTGTTTCTCTCCAGTCCCTTCACTGATGTATCCTAACAACCTAAGAAAATGCCTGGAAATTAGAGAGCCCTGTAACTTTTGTTGGAGGAATGAATGGATGAAAGAATGAAGACCAGAGTGAGACTCTGACTTCCTGCAGAATCCTGGGTCTTGCGTTGTATTGTTTCAAGCCCTTAAAAAGTGCTGTCCCCGAATTTCTAGGTAGAAATGTCTCCAGGAAATTGGAATTTGTACTGGAGTGCTCCAAACAATACCGGCAGAGGCTAATTCGGGTTATAGATAAGAACCGGCGAAAAGGCAGCCTTTGCCAAAGACCAACAATTTGAGGTCAGCCACTTTATCTGTGGAATTCTCCACCCCCTTTTCATCCCTTGGCTATCCCATTAAATTGGAAAATAAATCCCAAGCCTGCTAAGGTGTTGGCTGATAAAGACTTGAGCTATTGCCCCTTCAAGGGGAATTTGCATTTTAATAGAGGCTCGTCAAGCCCCAGAGGAATCAATATCTCTAACGGTGAAATTTTAAGCCCTGGCAACTGAGATATTTTGGGGCCAGACTCGCCAGTGTTTCTTTTCCAACGGGGCACTCCTTAAGTTCTGCCAGAGGCCATGGAAGAATGGTCTGGGGAAATGACTGGCCCATTTCCCTTTATTACTTTG
>NW_003852589.1:660326-661161 GCF_000181295.1 Otolemur garnettii
AATTTGAAATATTTTTCATCAAACTGGTTAACATAGACTTTATGTTAATTTTCTTAGTTATTGTGTTAAGACGTTTATATTCTACTTTTAGAAAGATTCACTTGTACCCTTGTAAGACAAACTATAGAGGTGATCCTTCCAAACCTTGACTTTCGGTGTCTGATCCCTCCAGACTTCCTAACGCGTGGGTTTCTTATGTCAGCACAGCCCTTTTCAACACGAGTTGTCTTAAAGGTGCCTTATAACAGGGCCGCAAAGGAATCATGGACACGAGTTTTCTTAAGGTGCCTTATAACAGGGCCGCAAAGGAATCATGGCAACCCAAAATTTCCAGGTTTTCTTGGTATCCCAAGCAAGCCAATACTTATGTTGGCAAGGAGGAGTAGACATTGTTTAATTCATCATTAATGATGTTGCGCATATAAACTCGTTTTGTGCAATTGTTTAAAGGCCCAAACTTTTGTATCAAAAGCCGTGCAAAAGGAAAGCGGTAAGAGACATCGTGCGTGACTTGGCACTATTTTAAATGCCCAATGATCTGGTGCTGAGTTCTCAAGCGGATGGCTTTGGAAATTTCTGAAGTGCAGAAATGCAGCATCTGGAGTCTTGGGTTTCTGCATTCGAGAGGTGGTCTGGCCCTCCGCCCCGGGGCCCCAGGGCGCGCACCTTGCCTCCCCTCCGCTCCCCGCCCAGCCCGGCAGGGTGCCCGTCCCTGGCGCCGCCCCGCGCGCCCATCCCGGGTTGGCTTCAGTCCCCGCCGGGTTGACTGAGCCCCAGGCCCGGCTCCCAGCCCCCTGCGCGCGGCCAGCCGAGGGCTCCGTAGCCGAGGTCGCCG
>NW_003852589.1:661736-670160 GCF_000181295.1 Otolemur garnettii
GCAGCCTGTCCCGCCTGCGTGAGTGCCCCGGCCGCTCCCGCATCGTGCTGGCGCTCGGGGCCACGCAGATGGCGCTCGGATGCCTCATCGTGGCCGTCAGCTTCGCCGCGCTGGCGCTCACAACCTCGGCCCGCGTTCGCCACTCCTGCCCCTTCTGGGCTGGCTTCTCGGTGAGTGTCTGCAGCCGGACAGGGATGTGGTTGCGGGCGACGGGCGCTGAGTTCGGGGCGCGAACGCCCAGGGCCAAGCAGCTGCAGCGCGGGGTGCAGTTCAAAACTCCGGGCAGAATAACTCCGGTGACCGAGTCGGCGCTCGCGGAGCACCGCGGCACCTTGCCTTTTGCTCTAGTCCCCGGAGTTACTTTTCTTAGAGGGAACAAGCCACACTCGCGCCCTGCGCCAGCCCCCAGCGGCCAGAGGTGCCGCTACCCGGACTCTGTGCGCGGGGCCGGACGGCGTCCGAGGCAGGGCGGGCGGGATCGGAGCCTGCGCGGAGCCGCGTGTCCGCGCGGAGCCCGGGCGTCGGCGCGCGGCGCGTCCAGTCGGGGTGCAAGTGGGTTCGGGCGGAGGGGACCGGGACCTTCCGGCCCCCTGTGGGTATTCGCCGACTTGGCGCCTGGGACTTCTTATTTACTGTGTCCACAGTATTCTGTGGGCGGCAGCAGGACTGGGCAGGTGGCCGGCAGCGGACGTCCTGGGTCGGGGAGCGTTTTCTGAACTCCGGATCCCCAGGATGACCGATTTTCAGGCGCTCGCCTCCAAATCAGAAGCCAGTGAGAAAGACGTTAGGAAATCTCTACGTAAAGAAGTGATTTTCCTCAAGAGTTAATTTTTTGGCATTTCGAGGAAAGTATTTTTCCCCATATTAATAAAGAATGGACATATGGGGATGTGAAAGGTATTTATAAAGAGGTACTTGTTCTGAAAACTCTGGACATCTACAGCTGCATTTGGTTTATGGTGCCGAAATCCATCATAATGGGTCACATTGTACACGCTGTGTTTTAACACTCTACAGAAATCCTAACCAAGCCTTTGTAATTAATGTTTGCTATTAGCTCTTGAGTTTTGAAATTTGAGAAATCTGTCTAGCTTTGCTTTTATTTGTTTGTTTATTTTGTAATGGTCTTTGTTCTCTAAGTTCTCTAAGCCTGGCTTTCACCATCAGATCTGAGCACGATATCCTCTGAACACCCCGATCGATCCAGGTGTGGTTGCTCATCCTAATGGGGGTATTAGTTTTCAAAGCTTGGAGAGCTGAGTGGGAACGACAGAATGTGTGGTCACAGCTGTGAGTGTTCAAATAAGAAGGGAGATTGGAGGCAGGCACACCGGAGCCGTGATCCAAACGCTGCTCTATATATGCTCTCCACACATCTGTTGCTCAGTTTTTAGCATTATTTAATATGCATTGTTTTCATGTCTGCCTGGTGGGCACCGAGGTTTCAGTCTGCTGGAACCAGCCTACAGGTGGCAGACTGGCGAATTAGCTCCACTTCTGGCTCTTCCCCCAGGCCCCTGCCCTCATAGACTTAGGCTCCCAAGGGTGTGGAAAGAGAACTTCCTTTTAATAATAAACCTAAAAGGGACGACATTAATTAGGCACAGTAGAAAAGATATTTATGTGAAAAATGCACATTTACTACATTTTAGTCTGAGGAGTTAAATAAATACGTCAAACAGTTAATTCAGTTTGCAGTTCCAGTATTCTGTTCTCCAACAATGATAACCTACTAGTTCTAACATTCTGTGATTCAGAGTAATTCCGAAAGTTCTGTTGTGTTCTGGGGACCAAAAATGAATGCAGTGTGTCCTACTTACTCTGTTCTGGGTCCTTCTCTCACTCTCCCACCCTTCTGTTTCTCATGGTCCTTGTCTTTGTCTTCAAATTCAATTTGCCACAAGCACCTTGAAAATTCTTTCATTGGAGTACAGTGTATACTATGTGGCAACTATTGTCTCCACCCTTTGCAGAAATGGTAGACAGTTAGGTTGGGACAGGGTTGCATGTTATAATAGCATGGCTGAGGGTGGCTAACACTGGCACCTTGCCATTCGTAATATATGCCTGTTCTTTGGGACTGGGTACGAGTGCATTCACCTTGTAAGAATGTTCTTGTATAGGAAAGGCAACTAGGGCAGCTGGCCTTATATAAAAATCCACATGGGGCTTAGGATGGCATTCTGGTTCTTCTGAAGATTCTGAAACGAGGCCTGTGGGCTTTCTAGTAATTTTGAGTTTTGGACTTGCTCTGTGGTTTGTACGTGGTGGAGAACCAGTATAAAAACAATTCTCTATTTAAGAAAAAACAAATAGCTAAGACAGACAGCCCACACTTACTGTGTACCAGACAGGAGCTGAATGTTGTACACACACTGGCAACCCTGAGGTAGACAGTGCTTCCCTTCCTTTTACAAGGTAGACAGGCGCTCAAGGTCTTGTGTGCTCCCCTTTCCTCGAATTTGGTGGGCCTAAGCCTGTAGTATACAGCAGAGCTGAGTATCTCAGTACAGCCCTAAGCCTCAAGAAGTCTTAGCGGCTTCTGTTGAGTAAACTGAAGGGAAGTGGTATTAAGGAACTGCCTGAGGTCACTTAGCTAAGAAGTGACTTTGAACTTAGTTGCTCTGACTTTAGAGGCCACACACCTAACTAACGGTTACACTAACTGCCAAGGTGAAAGGGTGTCAGAGGGCAGGTCATGCTCTGTGTTTTAGGAAAGGCATGAAATAAGTCTGGAAAGGTGAAGACAGGAGAAATTCTTGGTGGCATTGCACTGGAGCAGCTGAGGAAGTTTAAGGTGGGGAAGGGAGCTTGGACATAGGCTGGACATAGGCAAGGAGGAGGCAGGCCTGGCCTGAGGTCTGTGATCTACGAGGGGCTGTGCAGTTTCAGTCACTTGAGGGCCACCTTCCACAGTTTTCCTGTCTTGGACAGTGCTATGAAGTGAATTAGGAGGTGGATCAGTTCCCTTGGGGATGAATGCCCAGCCAATATCGAGAGGCCATGAGCTGTTTAGAAACCATAAGAGCAGAACTCGGGGGAGGTCTTGAATAGTTATCCTTTTTTTTGAGACAGAGTCTCACTGTGTCGCTCTTGGTAGAGTGCCATGGTGTCACAACTCACAGCAACCGCGAACTCTTGGGCTTAAGCGATTCTCTTGCCTCAGCCTCCCTAGTAGCTGGGACTACAGGCACCTGCCACAGTGTCTGCCTATTTTTTGGTTGTAGTTGTTGTTTGGCAGGCCCTGGGCCGGATTTGTTCCCACCAGCCTCGGTGTATGTGGTTGGCACCCTAGCTGCTGAGCTACAGGCGCCGATCCTGAATAGTTACCCCTTAATAAAGTAGTTTCATTATTTCCTTTGAGATTTAATAATGCCCCAAACTCAAGACAAACAAGTACATTATGAATTATCTGAATTGCCGGTTATATATGTTGATAAAAACACGGTCATTGGGAGCTGACTCTGTGCATGTGTTTATATTTTTTTTCTTCAAAAGCAGCTCCACTGGATAGCTTTCATACTCCGAAAGCAATATATACTTGTTGCAGTAACTTAAAATTAAGAAGTAAACAGAAATCTATATTCTCTCCTCCAGGTTTCTACCCGCAGGTAACCAGCATTACCAGGGTTGTTCAATGTGGCCCCTCCACGCTTTCACAGGAAATCAGAATATGCTAAAATTTACATGTACATGTGGAATATGTTTTTCTTTTTTAAAAAAAAATTACAAGAATGGGATTATACCACATGCCTTGCTCTGTAAGTTCTTTTTTAACATACAGTGAATATTCCCAGACATGATACTAATAACTATTATTTTTTAACCAGTTATTTTTAGTGGCCACAGAATAGTCCACAGTGTGAATTGTAGCAGTTTATTCAGTTGTGCTCCTGCTGGGAATATTCTGGTTGTATCAGACCTATATCTCTACATAGATCTTATATTTGAAGATAAATCCCCCAAAGTGGATCGCTTGTTAAAAGGTTTTCAAGTTTGGAGTATTGTTAGGTGTAGTCATTCTCCCCCACAGAAGTGTTACCTGAGAGTGTCCTTCTCCCTACCGTATGGTAGCAAAGGATGTTAGCAATCCTGAACGTTTTAATTAATCTGATGGAGAAAAAAGTTATTTCGTTGTTTCCATCCAGTCTGAATTTCTATAGTTACTTGATTATGTGTTGCAAATATTCTCTTGTTTGGCTTAATTTTTGGTGTCTTTGCTATATAAAAAATTTTAATAACTTTTTACCTAGTCAGATCTATTAGTTTTCACTTTTACAATTCCTGGATTCTTTATTTTCAATTAAGAGTGTTATCATTACAGAGGTCACATAATACGTTCCCAGTTTCTTTCTAATGTTTTAGTTTTTACATTCAAATTTTGATTCATCTGGAGTTTATTTGCATGTATTAGGAAGGAAGGGCCTAACACTTTGCTTTCAGACACAGTTCCCGTCTGCGTGTGGTTCTGTTTTAGGCTCTCTGTTCAGTTCTACCGTCTTGTCTCCCTTACAATCCATAGCACCATGTCTCGATTCCAGCAACTTTATGGAAAGTTTTACTATCTGGTAAGGCATATCCCTTTTTTCTGTTTTGCTTTTTCCTTATTATTATTTTTAATTAAATCATAACTTTGTATATTCATGCATTTATGGGGTTCAGGATTCTGCTTTGATACACAATGTGAAATGCTTACATTGAACTAAGTAGCACATCCATCACAATTATACTCATTTCTTAATAGTTTTGAAATGTATCATTGCATCATGCACCTTAGGTGAGGTCCCCCCAAATACCCTCCCTCCCATATCTCTCCTCCCTTCCCCTCTCTCCTCTTCCCTTCTACTTTTTGGACTATAGTTATGTTTTACCATTAGTATGAGTGTGTAGATGGTTATATATTGATTTCATAGTAGTATTGACTACATTGGATACTTTTCCCCCCATTTTTGAGATACTTTACTAAGAAGAATATGTTCCAGTTCCATCCAGATAAGCATAAAAGATGTGAAGTCTCCATCTTTTTTATGGCTGCCTAGTATTCCATGGTGTACATATACCATAATTTGTTAATCCACTCATGGGTTGATGGGCACTTGGGCTGTTTCCATGTCTTGGCTATTATGAATTGGGCTGCAGTAAACATTCTGGTGCAAATGTCTTTGTTGTAAAATAATTTTTCATCATCTGGGTATATACCTAGTAGAGGAATTGCAGGATCCAGTGGTAGGTCTACTTTTAGTTCCTTGAGTGTTCTCTAAACGTCTTTCCAAAAAGGTTGTATTAGCTTGCATTCCCACCAGCATTGTAAGTGTTGCCTTCTCTCTGCATCCATGCCAGCATCTGTAGTTTTGGGATTTTGTGATGTGGGCTAATCTTATTGGAGTTAGATGATATCTCAAAGTGGTTTTGATTTGCATTTCTCTGATGGTTAAGGATGATGAGCATTTTTTCATGTGTTTGTAGGTCATACGCCTATCTTCATCAGAGAAGTTTCTGTTCAAGTCTCTTGCCCACATAGAAATGGGGTTATTTGTTCTTTTCTTTGATTAGTTTGAGTTCTCTGTAGATTCTAGTTATCAGACGTTTGTTGGAAGCATAACTTGCAAAAATCTTCTCCCATTCTGAAGGCTGTTTGTTTTACTTACTGTGCTCTTAGCTGTGCAAAAGCTTTTTAGTTTGATCAGATCCCAGTAATGTATTTTTGGTGTTGCTTAAATTGCCCGGGGGGTGGGGGGAGGGGTCCTCCTCTCAAAATATTCTCCCAGGCCAATTTCTTCAAGTGTTTTCCCTGCACTCTCTTCTAGTATTTTTATAGTTTCATGTCTTAAGTGTAAATCTTTTATCTAGTGAGAATTAATTTTTGTTAATGGTGAAAGGTGGGGGTCCAGTTTCAGTCTTCTACAGGTCACCAGCCAGTTCACCCAGCACCATTTGTTAAATAGGGAGTCCTTCCCCCACTGAATATTTTTGGTAGGCTTGTTGAAGATCAAATGACAAAAGTAGTTGGGTTCATCTCTTGGTTCTCTATTTTGTTCCATAAATCTACCACTCTGTTTTTGTGCCAGTACCATGCTGTTTTGATCACTATAGATCTATAGTATAGGCTGAAGTCTAATAATGTGATACCGCCTGATTTGTTCTTACTTCTGAGTAAGGTATTTGCTATTTGAGGTTTTTTCTGATTCCATATAAAACGAAGTACTATTTTTTCAAGTTCTTTAAAGTATGACAATGGTTCTTTAATAGGGATTGCATTAAATCTGTAGATTGCTTTGGGTAGTATGGACATTTTAACAATGTTGATTCTTCCCAGCCATGAACATGGTATGTTTTTCCATTTGTTAACATCCTCAGCTATTTCTTTTCTCAGAGTTTCATAGTTTTCTAGGAAGAACAGCCGTAGCACTTTTGGATTAGAATTACAATTATGGATCTCTTTTGGAAGCACTGAGAGTTTTGTCATATTAAATCTTCCCATTCTTTCACATCTTTTGTTAGGTAAATTCCCAGATACTCCATTTCCTTTGGTACTATTGTAAAAGGAATAGAATCTTTGACTGTATTTTCGGCTTGATTACTGTTGGCATATATAAAAGCTACTGACTTATAAGTATTGATTTTGTATCCTGAGATGCTGCTGTATTCCTTGATCACTTCTAAATGTTTTGAAGTTGAGTTCCTGGGATTTTCCAGGTATAGGATCATATCAGTGAAGAGTGAGAGTTTGATCTCCTCTGACCCTACTTGGATACCCTTGATTGCCTTCTCTTGCCTGATTGCTATGGCTAAGACTTCCATTACTATGTTGAATAGCAGTGGAGACAGTGGGCGTCCTTGCCTCGTTCCTTGTGTCAGCCTCCTGAGTAGCTGGGACTACAGGCACCCTCCCCAATGCCTGGCTATTTTTTTTTTTTTTTTGGTTGCAGTTTGGCGGGGGCTGGGTTTGAACCCTCCACCTTCCCCATATGGGTCCGATGCCTTACTCCCTGAGCCACAGGCGCCGGCCCCTTGCCTTGTTCCTGATCTAAGTAGAAATGTTTTCAATTTTACACCATTCAATATGATATTGGCTGTGGGTTTGCTGTAGATGGCCTCTATCAGTTTAAGAAATGTCCCTTCTATGCCAATTTTCTTAAGTGTTCGATCGTGAAAGGATGCTGGATATTATCAAAGATTTTTTCTGCGTCAATTGAGAGAATCATATGGTCTTTGTTTATTATTTTATTGATGCGATGTATTATATTTGTAGATTTGTATATGTTGAAAGAACCCTGTAACCCTGGAATAAAACCAACTTGATCATGGTGTATAATTTTTTTGATGTGTTGTTGAATTCTGTTTGCTAAGATCTCATTGAATATTTTTGCATCGGTATTCATTAATGATATTGGTCTATAATTTTCTTTCTTTGTTGGATCCTTTCCTGGTTTGGGAATCAGGGTTATATTTGTTTCAGAGAATGTGTTGGAACGTATTCCTGCTTTTTCTATCCTTTGGAGAAGGTTGTATAATATAGGTACTATTCCCTCTTGAAAGGTTTGATAGAATTCGGATGTGAAGCCATCTGGTCCTGGACTTTTCTTTTTTGGGAGACTTTGTACTGTTGATGCTATTTCAGTGATTGATACAGGTCTGTTCGAGATTTCTAATTCTTTTTGGTTGAGCCTAGGAAAGTGGCGTGCTTCCAGGTTTTGGTCTGTTTTTTCTTTTCAAAAGTGCTGTGGCTGTTCTTCCTTGTGAACTTTAAAATATCTGTGTCTGGTTTCTGATAAGACCTCTTAGGATTTGGGTTGGAATTACATTACAATTATGGATCTCTTTTGGAAGCACCGAGGGTTTAGTCATATCAGATCTTCCCGTTCAGGAACGAGGTGTGCCTCTATTTCGTTGTCCCTTGTTTTGTACCTTTCAGAACATGTTTGCCGGCATTCATCGTGGCACAGTGGTTTTCCAGTCTCTCCTGACGTCCTGAAAACTAAACTAATCATTTTTATTTCATTTCTTTTCATCCTCTATTTTTATTATTGTTCTTTCTGTGACACCCATTTACTCTTACACTCCTTCTAATTTAGTCTTCTTTTGTAAAATTCACTTTTTCCAAATTCAGCCATCAAAGAAGCTCAAAAGAAGGCATAGTCCACAAAAGTGGGGGGGCCCTGAGTCACAGGACTGGGAGGGTGTGGTCAGACCACAGGCAGCAGTAGTGCCTGCCCGGAGCAGCAGCAGCCTCAGGGAATGATGGAAAGATGGTAGGGACCGGCACCACCATGGGCTGCCCCACCCCTGAAGTGGAACGGAAGCCTGGATGGGCTCATCTGAGAGCAAGGAAAGATCGTCTCAGGCCTTCGCAGGTGAGAACAGAACATACATGAGGACGTGGGAGAGTCAGTGACAACACGGTGACGGTGATAGTGACGGTGA
>NW_003852589.1:670546-677178 GCF_000181295.1 Otolemur garnettii
GCCCAGAGGCAAGAGATCTTCCTGATCTTTATGGAACACCTTTTTTTTTTTTTTTTTTTTGCAGTTTTTGGCCGGGGCTGGGTTTAAACCTGCCATCTCTGGCATATGGGACCAGTGCCTACCCTTTTGAGCCACAGGTGCTGCCCGAGATCTTCCTGAACTTTACAGAGGTTCAGGACTTAATGCTGACAAATAAGTAGATACACGGAGAATTCCTGTTTGGGGCCTTACACAGATCAGGAGATCCCAGGAAAGTTCATCCCATTTAAACATGGGGAGTGAAAAGGGAATGCGGTGAGAGTATGAACACATGGTGCTGTGGAAAAAGAGAGTGCACCAGAAATATTACAACCAACACATCAGTAAAGCCAAGAGAAAACAAAGGTTTTCAAGGGTAGTATCAGTCAGAAACTTAAAAACCTGCCAAAGACATGACTAGATAACAGGAAAGGAAAACAGAATTTGGAAAAAATGAATTTCACAAAAGAAGACTGAATCAGAAGGAGCATAAGAGCAAACGCGTGTTATAGAAAGGGCAGAAATCAAAATAGAGGATAAAAAAATGAAATGAAAAAATAATATAAATTAAGAAAATATAAATTAAGAAAAATTAACATAGAAGACAGGAAAAGAGGATCCAATATGTGTATAATTAGAGCATCCAGGGATAGAAAAATAAAACACTAGAATAAAATAAACATTTAGAACTGTAATGCAAGAAAATTTTTGTGAAATAAAAACTTGAAAGGATACACTGTGTAACTGGGAAAAAAAATCAGTGGAGAATAGTCAACATTTGAGCTACATCCCCATAAAGTAATGGATTTTAAAGATAAGGAAAAAATCCTTTGGGCCTCCAGGTATAAAGTCCTACCATTATTTATACCTGGAGTCCTACCTCCTACCTCCAGGTATAAATACTTACCATTTGTAGGTATTGTGCATTGAAATGATCACAGTCAAACTCTGTGCTAGAATTTTAAAAAATAGTTTCTGACTTAAAGAAAAGTTGCAGAACAGAACTGGGAACTCCTGTGTCACTTCACTTAAATTCTGTAAATGGAAGTATTTTATTACATTTGCCCCATGGCTTGTACTTATTTTATGTATTTTCTCTTTCTCTGTGGAAAAAAATGTATTAATTATCATAAACCTTTTTTCTTAACCTTTTGGGAGCAAGCTGTAGACGTGATGTCCTAAAAAATGCAATGTATATTTCCCTTAATTAAGGACACTCTTTATATAACCAACATAACTTGCTCCACGTTAGGAAATCAACATTGAAGGAAACATTGCCAGCCAGTCCATAGACCTCATTCCAATTTCACTAGAGTTTTTTTTTTTTTTTTTTTGGTAGAGACAGAGTCTCACTTTGTCACTCTCCATAGAGTGCCGTGGTGTCACAGCTCACAGCAACCTCCAACTCCTGGGCTTAGGCAATTCTCTTGCCTCAGCCTCCTGAATAGCTGGGGCCACAGGTGCCTGCCACAAGGCCTGGCTATTTTTTGGTTGCATTTTGGCTGGAGCTGGGTTGGAACCCGACACCCTCGGTATATGGGGCCGGCGCCCTACCCACTGAGCCACAGGCACCACCCACAGCTAGAGTTTCATTTCCCTCTTTAGCCCAAGGTCCTGCCCAGGAATTATGTGTCTCGTGTCTCTTCACTCTCCTCAGTCTTTTTGTGTGGTTCATGTTTTCCCCCAGTTTTTTTTTTTTGCAGTTTTTGGCCCGTTTTCTCTAGTTCTAAGGAGCACTGGCCTCACGTTCTGTCGGATGACTTTGAACCTGGTGGGTCTGATTTATCCTCATGGCCAAACTCAGTTCACGTGTTTTTGGCAGGCCGGTCCCAGAAATGAGGCTGTGCTTTTCTCCCTGAGGCGCGTCAAGAGCTGTCAACCTCCACCCATCCCACTAGGGGCGATTCTGACCATGCTCACCTGACGTTGCTCTCTGCTTGGGTGTTGTCTTTTTAAATTTAAATTCACAGGGGGCAATTCTGAGATTATGCTAATATCCTGTGTGTGGTCAAACTTCTGCCTTCAGCTGTCTCCTCTGTGGATGATTGCCACTGAGTCAGCCTCTCCTCCGTGATGCTTTCCAAATCACAATTCTCTCTTTCCACCATTCTTTCTATGTTTATTAGTTGTTATTCTAGTGTAAGAATGTGTATGTACATGTGTATTCATTTTATGTTTCTCGTTTATGTAAGTGTGTATTCATTTTAAAGTTTGTAGCGATGTAGACTCACAGCCACCTATTTTAGTTACTGTCTTGTCATATGCTATCATTATTTATTTTGATGCTCAAACTGTCCTAACATGTCAGCATTATACACTGTGCATGAAGTTCCAGGCTTACCTTGTCCTCCTCCTTGCTCCAGCCCTGAAATCTGCCATTTCTGCAAGGAGCCCTGCTGCCTTTTAATGGAGACAGGTATTCAGATGGGGTGGTCATTGCTTGTAGGCCCCTCAGTCCCTCTCCCTCTCTCTCTCTGTCTCTCTCTCTCTCTGTCTCTCTCTCTCTCTGTCTCTGTCTCTCTCTCTCACACACACCCGCACAGACATGCCCTCTGGTGTTTGTTGATTTTGTTCAGTTCTTATATATTCTTGATTATTTTTTAGCTGCTAGTTCCAACTGTTATGCTAAGAAAGCTGTTAACTGTTATGCTACAGTTAAATTTTTAACTGTAATTCTGGATTTTTAAATTTCTCCTTTTAGTTTCATCAGGAGTTTTTTGGTTTATCTTTTCTGATGCTCTGGTTTTAGGTGCGTCCACATTTAGGGTTGTTTGTCCTGTTTGTGAACAGACCCTTTTCATACAATGTAATGTCCCTATCTCCCCCAGGTACTTTTTTCCCTACTGAAGTCTAACTTGTCTGATTGTTTTTATAGCTACTCCAACCTTCCTGTGAATATTATTTCATAGTATATCTCTTTACATATTTTTAATTTAAACATACTACATTATTATAAGTTTGTTATAGATAGCCATACTTGAACCTTTTTAAAAATTATTTTTTTCAATTGAAAAAGAAAAATTGTGTATATTTGTGGTATACAGTGTGGTGTTTTGGTATGTGAATACATTGTGGAATGATTAAATCAAGCTTCTTAACATACCCATCACCTCATCACCCCACATATTTATAATTTTGTGGTGAGACTGTTTAAAACTTACTGTCTAAGCAATTACCAAATACACAATGCCTTAGTCAACCTTGCCGTACAATGGATTTTCAGAATGTACCCGTTCTGTCTGACACTTTTTACCCCTTCACCAACATTTCCCTATTTCCCCACCCTCTCCCCCAGCCTCTGGTGACCATTGTATTCTGCATCTATGAATTTGGCTGTCTTAGGTTCCAAAGGTAAATGACCTCAGGTGGGCACTTTCTGTTCCTGCCTTATTTTACTGAGCATGATGTTCTGTTAAGTTCGTGCGTGTTGTCCCAAATGACAGGGTTTCCTTCTTTTAAGGCTGAGTGTATTCCATTGTGTACACTTACCACACTTTCTTTATCTGCTGTCTGTTTACGGGCACTTACTTTGATTCCGTACCTTGGCTGTTGTGGAGGATGTGGCAGTGAACACAGGACGGTGCTTCCTTGTCAATTTCATTGCTTTTAGTTATATACCTAGAAATGGGGTTGCTGATTGTGTTGTAGCTCTATTTTTAAATTTTTTTTTTTTTTTTTTTGAGACAGAGTCTCAGTATGTTGCCCTTGGTAGAGTGCTGTGGTGTCACAGCTCACAGCAACCTCAAACTCTTGGGCTCAAGCGATTCTCTTGACTCAGCCTCCTGAGTAGCTGGGACTTCAGGTGCTCACCACAACGCCTGGCTATTGTTTTAGAGATGGGGTCTTGCTCTGGCTCAGGCTGGTCTTGAACTCTTTGGCCTCCCAGAGGTGTGAGCCACTGTACCCAGCCCTATTAAAATTTTTGAGGAACCTCCATCCTGTTTCCCATAGCGACTAATTTACAGAACCCTCTGACGGGGGTTCCCTTTTCCCACAGCCTCACCAACATTTGTTATCTTTTGGCTTTTTAATAAAAACCATTCTAACAGGTGTGAGGGGGTCTTTCATTGAGGTTTTAATCCACATTGCCCTGAGGATTAGGGATGATAAGCATTTTTTCATATACTTGCCGTCTGTACATCTTCTTTTGAGAACTGTGTATTCCTAAATTCCAGCTGCTGCCCCCCCCGCCGTGCGTGTCCATTCTTCTGGTGGTTATGTTGTTATCTTTAACAACCTGTTTACATCTGCACTCTGTATTAGTACACCAGACTGCTTACTGCCCCTCTCACTCAAGCCAGACAGCTTCTTTGTACTCCCCCCCCTCAATTCCTGCTGCCCCCATCCTCCACCGTGGAGCCCCACAGGAAGAAACACACAGAACCCTTTCCTGTCCCTGGTTCATTTTGGAAGACTTTTTCAAAAGCAAACTGACCTTGAACGTTATACATTATACAGTCTACGATGTCACGGAGAATTTTTTTCCCCCTTTGTATTTGCTTTTTTTAGTGGGGAAATCTTGAATTGGAATTTTGGAAAGGTCAAAGGTACCATATCATGTGGTTTTATTGTGACACAGCCTGGGATGGTTTCTTCAGATGACTTTATATTGTGTCCGTATTTGTTGGTGAGTTCAAACCACGTGACCAGCAGTTTGCAGGGCTGTTTCAAGGTGACAGTCTTGGATTTCGGAAAGATGTTAACAGTAGCAAAGGACACGGTTTTCTCTCAGGTTCCAGACCCTCACTTTCCTTGGTTTCCCATATGTACTTATTGCTGGGAGCAGCTCCTGACAGGGGGAGGCCCCTTTATGGTCATCTGAAAAGCACCTTTGTCTTTCTGGTAAGGTGGCGAGTGTGATGGCTCAGTGTAGCTTTTCTGGAGGTTCTGGCTACGTACTGACCTGGTGACAGCCAGGTGCAGCCCAGGAGACCAGATGAATCTAAGGTGCAATTTCTGGGTCTTACTGTTTCCCAGCATGTCCAGGCTTCAGGCCCACCTGAAGGCCTTTCGGCATTTTAGATAATCTGTTTTTTTCCAGCATTATTGAGGTATGACTGATTGGCAACAACCTGTGAGTGTGCGAGGTGTGCAGGGTGGTGTTTCCCTGTGAGTACAGCATGTGTTGTGATGCCCATGGTCAAGCTAATTGACGTAGCCAGCACCTGACAAAGTGTGGGCCCACGGGGTGGGAGGGGGCAGAACACTTAACATCTAGTCCCTTAGCAAATTCCCAGTACACAACGCAGTCTCATTAACTATACTCGCCAGAACTTACTCATTGGATAACTGTAAATTTATACATTTTGACTATCTTCTCATATTTGATACCATGTTTTGGAGTTAATATTTCAATTTCTAATTAGGGACTGCTCTTATCTTTACTCCAACTGTGATGAAAGTGTCGTATTTTACCTAAAGGACACAGTGCAGTGAGGTGAGGCAGTAGGAGTTTATGGAGCCCACAGGAATGGAAGATGTTAAAATGCCCTCATTTTTGCAGGGAGGAAGGTGAGGTGGTGAGGCAGATATTCAGGGTATAATAAATGGAAACAAACTACTTCTTTTGTGTTAGCAGCTTCTAGAGCCTGTGACATAATTATCACATACACATGCAGGTTATTCTAAAACGAGTCCTTAAATTTAAGCTTATTCTTTCGTAGAGAAATTTGGAACTTCATGCAAAAGCATACTTTCTTTTGAAAAATAAATCTTGAAGTTATCTAATTATAAGAGAAGTGCTGGCTTCTCATCTATGATGAGAAATTATAGATAATAGCTTTTGGAGTGAATATGGATAGTGATTTTCAAATACATTTTTGGAACCCTCAGCAGAGTTTGAAAGGGCCGTGATAATGACACCTGTTTAACATGTTAATAAGCAGGTTAGTCACATGAGCATCAGAAACTCCTGATTGAAAAAAATTCATTTTTTCAGTTATATCTCACAGAGTTCTTTTCAGCCATTCACAAAGGGGCACTACTTTTTCAGAAACTGATGTTTGACCCAGTGTCATAAAAAGGTAGAGAAATATGGCACCTGCTTTGCACTCGCCAGTTCACTAAACTCAGCCCTGGTGTCACCCATGCCTCTCTCTGTGCCTGCTTTTGCCTTCTGGTGCCATGGAGAGTGTGATAACAGAGCTGACTCTTTTCAAGATGAGGCAGTAACACCCCAGTAATGTGACTGTGTTAACAGAGCTCTCGGTCACAACAAGGAGTAAATAGCTTCTCCTCAACATTGTCTGTCTTTCTGAAAAAAAGAATGTATTAAAAATAACTTGTATGTGGCTCATGCCTGTAAGCCTAGCACTCTGGGAGGCTGAGGTGGGTGGATTGCCTGAACTCATGGGTTCAAGACCAGCTGAAGCCAGAGCGAGACCTCATCTCTAAAAATAGCCAGGTGTTAAGGAACAGAATCCAGCAACACATCAAACTAATTATACACCACAACCAAGTGGGTTTTATCCCAGGATCTCAAGGATGGTTCAACATACGTAAATCTATAAATGTAATTAATCACATAAACAAATCAAAAAACAAAGACCATATGATTCTCTCAATTGATGCAGAAAAAGCTTTTGATAATATCCAGCATCCCTTCATGATCAGAA
>NW_003852589.1:679158-688502 GCF_000181295.1 Otolemur garnettii
CTGGGTGGTGGGAGGGTGACCGGAAAGATCACCTATATTTCTGTCTAACAAGGGTACAAGTGAACTTTTCTAGAACTAGAATGTAAATGTTTTGACACAATGACTATGCAAATGACATGAAATTTATGTGAACCAGCTTGATGAAAGTATTTCAAAATGTATACGAAAACTCTACACTGTACCCCATGTTTGCATTAATGTATACAGCTATCATTTAATAATAAAAAAAAAAAACCTCAAAAAAAATAAATAAAAATAGCCAGGTGTTGTGGCAGGGCCTGTAGTCCCAGCTGCTCTGGAGGCTGAGACAAGAGGATCGCTTGAGCCCAAGAGTTTGAGGTTGCTGTGAGCTGTGATGTGACAGCACTCTACTGAGGACGATAAAGTGAGACTTTGTCTCAAAAAATAAAAATAAAAATAATTTGTATTAATATATGTGTATTTCATGATACTTTATTTTTTTCTTGCTATATCATCAATAACAAAAACCCAGCTAACCAAACAAAAAAACCCCCAAGATTAAGAAACCCTCCAAGCAAGGCACTTGCCCCATACCTTCAGAAGTTATATGCCTGTGGCTATTCCCAGTAGTCAAGAGATGGGCTTCTCAGCAAGAGGGATGGAGTCAGAGAAAGGTTAAGGGAAGAAACAGAGAAACAACATTTCTGTGTGGAGAAAGAGCCCTGGTATGATGCATTCTCTTGGGAGGAAAGGCACAGGTATGTGTACATACTGTGCTTCTTTTATGGTGAGATTATGATGATGCTAAAAGTAATATGTGTTCATGGAAATTAAAATTCAGACAGTATGAAAGGGCAAAGTGAACTGCAAAGTCTGCTCCTTAGTTCATGCCCTCCTATTCCTCAAAGTTCAATATTTTCCATCTTCTGTTATTGCTTCTTTGGTGCCAGTGATGCCATTGTCTTCATGTCTGAGGTCATGGAGGAGATGCCCGATGCCAGTCCAGTCGTCTTTGGTTGGTAACATAACCTTGTTTTTCTTTTCCAGAAGCTTAGAGTCTACTTTTTGTTCTTGGTGTTCTGATACGGTGTGGAATTTAGTGAAGGGTCTTAGCTATTCAGTGTGTCTTCCCTTTAACGTGAATTCTGTTCTCTGGTGGTTTCCTCACCTCCCTCTTCTTTGTTCATTTTTTAGTGGTTCTCCTGTTAGTTGGGTGTTTGACCTCCTGTGTTGATATCCCAGGAGTCTTTACTTAACCTCATGTTTCCCATTTCTTTGCCTTTTGCTTATCTGGGAGAGTTCAACTTCATTTTCTGGACCATCTATTGAAATTTTAAGAATTGCAGTAATGACACAGGGATGGACAACTGAAAGGACTGCAGGGACTTCCTCGGGGAACATTCTCACAAGGCTTTGCTAAAGGAGATGGTGCAGAAGGAGGAAGGATGCACAGTGGATACGGGAGAGGGCTGGCCCACCCACGTGCAGGTCCCAGGCTCCCTTCTCTGTCACGCAGGACACACACATGCTGTCTTCTGACTGAGTCCTGAAGGTATTAGAGGCATCTTAGGCACGTCAGCTGGCAGGCTCCACCTTTGGATGCCTGGGGCCTTGGTGAGCTGCCTCCCCCACCACCTGCTGCTCTAACACGTGGACTGTCTGTTCTGGGGCAGGACTTCTCACTTCGGTAGCTGAAGAGGTGGAAAGGAGGCTCATTTTTGGTGAGTGCAGTGTTCTTTCAGCTAATGCCTGAGAGCGTGCGTCGTGCCGTGAGTGCATGGGTGTCTGCAGGCCTGGATCCATCTGTGCTTCTCTTAGTCACCTGACTTTCTGTCATATTTTTGCTTTTGCTCTTGGAACTGTGGATGTTGTGGACTCTGGGTGCAGAGCATCCTATCCCATTTAAAGCATCTCCTTAGGGGCTGGGCTGAAACTGTTCTCTCTGCCTCGTCTTCCAGTACCTGATCTTATCTTTACAACTTTCAGTGGCCTTTTTCTCCTCTTCCCCCACACTATCTCCATCAGCGGGAGAGAACTCCTGGGGACCCGCTCATGTCTCCTGCCGCTTAGCAGAGCCTGTCTCCAGCAGGCTCTCCCTTGAGTCCTGCCCCAGTTTTCCCATTTTCATTCCATACCTCTCTTTCCACTGCCTGGTGCAAACTTTTTGGACCTCACTATAGTTATTGCAAGAATAATATTTTTGAACATTTAAATTGACCCATTTTTTACTTCCTGGAAATCATGTTACCCTGCAGCTCTTCCACCATTAAATCAAGGGCATTCATTGCTGGGGGGAAATAGCAGGTATTATCTAGAACAAGGAGCTCATTACTCAGCTTTGAGTCCCTACTCTGACTTTCCTGAGTCTCTAGAGAGACTATGGTCACAAAAAGCAGGCTTTGTTGCAAGAGAAAAAGAATCTTATTCCAGAAGCTTTGCTTTATATTCCGAGAGCAAATCTAGGTGGCCTGGAGATTGTTTAATTTGTAAGCCCCGGGATGGTAGGATGGGGGATGTGCCGGAAGTAGAAAGAAACAGGAAGGAGAAGGCTCTCTGGGGCTGGGATTTGGACTCTGAGGAGATGGGAGAGAGATTGGGAAGGGAATGAGCTTTTTGGGTCCCTGAGAAGGGACACGGTACTGTAGCCCACCACCCTCCTCCACTGGGCAGGAGCCAGGTGGGTAAATTGGAGGACTGTCCCCACCACATCCTTCAACATGATGCAGGAGTTGTAGGCAGCACCGAGGGACATGTCTAGACCAGGGCTTGACAGCATTTTTCCTGCACAGGATAGCAAATATTTTAAACTTTGTGGGCCACACTGACTTCTGCAGTGAGTCCTCCACTCTGCTGTTCTTGCGTGAAAGCAGCTATAGACAATTAAATTCATAAAGGAATTTTATGAACTTTATTCATAGAAGCAGCAGCCAGATTTGGCCCTAGGGTTATAATTTGCTGACCTCTAGTCTAAAAGCTTGGATCTGAGCTTTAGTATGACTGGATCTGGGGGTGTCCACTTTGTTGAGGGCCATGTTACATGCACCAAGAGTGGTGGCAGGTGCTGCCATGGGGGCCTCATTGGTAGGCGGAGGGGCTCCTCTGCAAGAGATGATGGGACAGACGTCTACAGCTGCAGCCCAGGCCCAGAGAATCCTCAGGATCACCGTGATCTGAGGTGGGGGCAGAGGCTTTGATGGGACATGGCCATACTCCTTGGGAATGACAACCAGGCCTTGCCCCCTGAGGGACACCTTTGCAGGGGCGCAATAAGGCCACTGCACTAACACCAAAAGGTGGGCCAGGTGAGCCTCTGCTCAGTAGGAAGTCATCCCTTGCCCCAGACCCCACTCCCTGCACCCTGGGCACTCTATACACATAGAGTTCTTCACATTTGAGGCTGTCACCCCGCCCCCCAAAATATACCCCATTGTCAAGTTCACACCTCTACTTGGACGTGTCACAGGCACCTAGGATTCAGAGTGTCCCCAACTGGGCCTCTCACATCCCCCTGCTGTGTGTCTTTTCTGCTCTCAAGGAGTGTGCCCCCATTTCACCCAGTTCTTCCAGCCAGATGCCCGTGGGGTCTTCTCCACTCAGCCTGTTGTGCCCGCCCAGTCCTACTGATTCTTCCTCAGAAATGCCTGCTTCTGCCATGTGTCCCTCACACACGTTATTTTGGTAGCACTGCAACTGGCTTTTCTACTTGTAATCTTACCCCTTCAAATGGCATCCAGAGTAATCCTTACAACGCACACATGAATAGCAGCCGAGTTCCACTTTTGCTAATGGTAGACCCAGGTATCGGAACTAACCCAACTCCGAAGACCTACAAAGCTGGAAAGCTGAACGTGCTGGTCAGTGTGGCTGAAGGATGGTTCCCCAGAGAGGCCTGCGTCCTGATCCCCAGAGCTGTGAATATGAGTTGGGTGTTACAAAAAGGGACTTTGCAGATGGGATTAGGTTAAGGATCTTGAAATGGGGAGATTATCCTGCCTTATACATGTTGGCCCAGGGTCATCACTGGGGGCCTCCTAAGAGGGAAGAGGATCCAAGGCAGCGGTAGGAGATTTGAGGACAGAAGCAGAATGAGACGGGGTTGGGCCATGTGCCAACGAACGTTGGCTCCTCTAAAAGCTGGAAGAAGCCAGGGAACGGACTCTCCCCTGTAGCCTCCTCAAGGACTGTGGTCTGTTGACGCCTGTAATTTAGCCCAGTGAGACTGATTTTTTTTTTTTTTTTTTTTGAGACAGAGTCTCACTCTGTCATCCTAGGTAGAGTACTGAGGTGTCATAGCTCACAGCAAACTTGAACTCTTAGGCTCAGGTGATCTTCCTGCCTCAGTTTTTCTACTTGATAAGTAGAGATGGGGGTCTCATGTTTGCTCAGGCTGGTCTTGAACACCTAAGCTCATGCAGTCGACCTGCCTTGGCCTCTCACAGTGCTGGGATTACAGGCGTGAGCCACTGCGCCCAGCCTGTTTATTGGTGACCAAGTGGAAGCAGGTCATCAGTAAGGTCATCACCCTTGATGTTGTCATACTGGGTAGCTGAGGAGGAGGAGGAGGAGGAGAAGAAGGGGTTGGTCTTGCTGTTCAAGTGTGTTAGAGGCCAAGGAGGTGGAGGGGAGGCAGGAGAGGTGGGCACACGTGGTGTCACTTTTATGGAAGAAAATCTGGGTGTAAGGGGACATGTAGGTTAAACTTGTGTTGTTCAAGGGTCAACTGTAGACTGGAGATTGTCTGGGAAGCTCCACTTGGGGGAAGTGTTTGAGGAGAGGGTTGGGGAGGGTGTGTGGGGATGGAAGTGGGAAGGTGGCAGGGTTGGTCTGAGTGGTAGTGGAGAGGGTGGCGTGTGGAGAGGGTGGCGTGTGCTGAGCCAGAGTGCTGGGGACCTTGGGTCCACTGGGCCTGTGGCCTGGTCACAGTCCATGTAGGGTCAGTGTTTGGAAGACTGTGTTGGGTTGCCTGTCCTGCTCTGAGTGTGTGGTGGGAGTGGGAGACCCAGGCATGGGGAAGAGCAGAGCTGTTCTTTCATGGGATGGCTGGGCAGGGACAGCAGTGTTGTTGTCCTCCGGGTGCCCCACATCCCATCCGCTGTCCCTCTTCTTAGGAGCAAAAAGCTGCATCCACTCCCCATCTTTGGGCAGTGGGTGAGTTGATGAGGGGAAGGCATTCCCTGTCATAGATGGGTGTTGAAGGAAAGTCTGTGAAGTGATCCAAGAATGACTGGCTAATCCTTTAACCTCTCTGAGCCTCATTTTATTGTTTGTAAAAAGGGGGTTGAGGGTGGCGCCTGTGGCTCAAAGGAGTAGGGCACTGGCCCCATATGCCAGAGGTGGCAGGTTCAAACCCAGCCGGGGCCAAAAACTGCAAAAAAAAAAAGGGGGGGGGTGGTGGATTGAATCTGAGTGCGGTTTCCAAACCAGACTGCACTGTGGCCTGGTGGAGATACATAGCAAGTTGTTACTTCACCTGGCAAGTCTATCCATGTCTGTGAAAGTATAACCATCTAAGGCAAACAGGAGTGATTGGCACAGATAATGGCTGCTGGGGATTTCTGGGAGTTCCCAGATGATGGAGAAACAGTAAGAGCTTAGAAAGGGCTGGCTGAGCCTGAGGGAGGGGATGAGCCCCTGCCTGAAGACCCAGGTGGTGGAATAAGGTCACATCAGGTATGTTTACGACTCAGACCCTGTAAACAAATGTTATTTATTACTTTTTGGTGGCAGAGGAGTGCTGCACATTGCCTGTTGAGGTGAGCACTGCATGGGTATGGATGTGAAGCTGGTTCCTGCCCTGCTGAGGAACTGGTTGGTTATTTGCACGTGAACAAACCTATCAGCTCAAATGGAGCAATCTCTTGTGCGTTATGCACCTGCAGCTTCTAGGAGTAGAGCATGTAGCTCTTTGGGTGTGGGAGAGGGCTCTGAGCCCCAAGGTGGCTGTCCTGTGATGGTGCAGCCTCCCGAGTTGCACTGGGGGATGGGAGTCTGGGTTAGAGTAGATCGTTCACAGGACTACAGGTGGGAAACTGAAAAGTAGAGGGGGAGGGAGCCACCTGCCCAGGCTGGTGGAGACAGAGAGCAAGAGAGAACTTTAAAGGACAGGGCCTTGAATGGAGGAAGACACTTGATGGAGACAGGAAAGTCAGAGAAGATAGGAGAGCCAGAAAAATGTGTAGGAATCAGCCAGGTGGGTCCTGGAAAGATCTTGCAAGAAAGGCTCAGAATAAATACTTGTTTTTATTACTCTTGGGAAAACTGGTTGCTGACATTTCTCAGGAATGAAAATGGTGAATTAAACCAGTGAATTAGGAAACATTTTCTGGTTTTTGGGAAGTTTTCAAGGAATTCTTTCTTTAGAAGAAGCTCTACTATACATGCAGGAGACTAGGGAGCCTTGATTGGCAGTGTGGGTCAAGAAGGGATGGGTCAGTTTGTGCTCAGAGGTCGTTTGGTTGGTTTATGGGGACCCTGACCATTCTGAGCTCTGGAAAGAGGAGAGGTTGGAAAAGTAAGGTGCAGCCCTCAGCAGGAAAGGTGGGGGCACATGGCGCCCATCTTTTCTTCTCCAGTTGTGAGCTGCTTGGGCAAGTGCCGTCTTGGCCAGTGTGGGAGAGCCCTGGGGGAACCCCGGTGGTGTTACTCTGAGCAGTGAGGGTGCTTCACTGTGTTTATGGGGCATTTGTTCATCGCAGTAGTTGCTGCGGTGGGATTGTGCAGGTTTTCCTATTCCTACACACAGAATGAAAATATGTTAACACAATTTAATATTTTGTTGTTAGAAGGCTTTCTTTAGTTTTTATTTAAAAAATACCATTCAGTTATTTTTGGAAGTACAACCAGTAGTAGAAGAGAAAACAGATTTTGTCTTGTTTAGCAACCTGGACTTTTTCTTTGGGGAGAAGCTGTCGTACATTGATTGATGGTTCAGGTAACCCCCGTGAGCATTTAAAGGACAGGCTGAGTGCTATGGCTTGTGCCAGTAATCCCGGTACTGTGGGAGGCCAAGGTGGGAGAATTGCTTGAGGCTGGGAGTTTAAAGACCAGTCTGAGCAACATAGTGAGACCCTGTCTTTACAAGTTAAAAAATTAGCCAGCTGTGGTGGTGGACACCTGTAGTCCCAGCTGCTGAGGAGACTGAGGTGGGAGCCTCCTTGCTTAAGCCCAGGAGTTTGGGGGTCTAGTGAGCTGTGAGTTTGAGGTTATGGTGAGCTGTGATTGGTCACTGCAGAGAGACCCTGTGTTTCTCTCTCTAAAAAAAAAGGGAAAAGTAAAACTTCTACAGCATCTTGTTAGAAAATTCAGGTGCTTCAGAGTGGTACAAAATGAAAAATCCAGGTCACTCTGCTCCACTCTTCTATCTGGGAGTGAGAAGAGGAGGTCAGTGCTGATAGTTGTGACCTCTCTCAGGGTTGCTTGATGGTACACCTTGAGGCTTCCTGCTTGTCTGTATAGCTCAGCTAATTTTGTAAAAATCTTCGTGGTGATCTACTGAATTACTATGATGCAATTTATTTAATGAGGTACCGTTGATCTAACACTTCAGTTTTTCTCCTTTTTGCTTGAACATACTTGGAGTATAAGCTAACATTTGTAAGAATTTTCATAGGTTAACTTTCTAGGGAAGAGATTTCTAGGTGAAGGAGTATGTGCATTTTAGATAGAGATAGATGTTTCAACTTGCCCCCAGAACAGGCTGCACAACCCAAAAGCAAGCCGAAAGAGAGAATCCCCAATCCCGTCCCCGTACTCAGCGTCTCAAAGGGGATCCCTCACCTCTCTGTTACTAGGAGCACTTTCTGCTTACTTGTTCTGATTTTTTGTTTTCCTTTAGAGTACTTAACACTACCAGAAATTTGTTTATTTTTCTCTCTAAAATGCAAACCCCAAATAAACAAAGATTTTGTACACCACTGTCTCACCCCTAGCCTGCAGTGGACCTGTAGACCTTGAATATTTATTTGTTAAATGAACCAGTGACTGGATTTTAATTCATTATGTGTTTTTTAAAAATTCATTATATTTTGAAATGTGATAGGGCTAATTCCTCTTGGCTCTTTTCTTTTTCTTTTCTCTTCCCTTTCCTTCCCCGTACTCCTCCCCTCCCTTCCCTCTCCTCCCCTTCCCCCACTTTCCTTCTCTGTTTTTTGAACAGAATTTGCCTGGAATACCATTTATTTATTGGTGCTGTTGTGTCACATATTATCCCCCAACTTAGCAGCTTAAAACAAGTATTTTATTTGTTCTTGATTTTGGGGGGGGAGGGTAGAAATTTGGAGTCTGCTTGGCGGTCTCAGGTGATTGCACCAAATAATGACTTAGGCTGTAGTCATCTGTAGACTCAGTGAGGAGGGACATCTCGGATGCCAGGAGTTGTTGCTGGGTGGCAGCTGGGAGCTCAGCAAAATGCCACTTGTGTCCTCTCCAGCCCTATGGTCTCAGGGTAGTTAGACTTCCTACAAGACGGCTGCTCCCCCTGTTGTGCCCAGATGTCGTAATTCCCAAAGACCACTCTGGAGCTGGTGCAACAAACAAAAGAGCCGTTTATTTGAGTTTGAGCTCAGACCCTCAGATCAGCCCTATGCAGCGGGAGAGTGCTGAGGGCCCCGAGTTCCTGGATACGAGTCTCTGGTTATAGCAGGGGTGGTTGCAACGGGCAACCCTTCTGATTGGTTGGGTAATTAACTGACCTAGTTTTTGATTGGCTTTTTACCAGAGGCGGTTATTTGTGGTTTTTTTTCTGTAACAGAAAAACCGGCTTGTCTTCTTATTCCCCCCTTGTCTTGTGACCAAGACGACCCAATCATGGATCCTGAGCAGTGGTTCCCAGATCTATGGTATCTGCTATGGGTCTATACTGTGATCTTAGGACCGCTCCCACCTGCTCTTTGATAAAAATGAGAAGCCTATTGATGACATAGGGCCCAATGGTTAATAGTAATAGCTGTATGAGTACAGGTCCGGCAAGGGTAGACACCAGAGTTGCCAACCAGGGGGACCAGTTAAACATTGCTTCATACCAAATCTGTGACTGTTCTCACTCTAGTTTCCGTTTCTGGAGACCTTCCCTTACTAGTGCCATGGACTCTAACCACTCCTGAATGATCAACATAAAAGCAACATTCTTCCTCTAGGGCTGCTCATAAACCACTCTGTTGTAAAAACAGCAAATCTAGTCCTCTTCTATTTTGGAGCACTATATCTGAAAGGGAAGTAAGGGATTCTTGAAGGTGGGAGATAGATTTTTCCATTCTCTCTATGTCCAAGTCTATGGCGGACCTAAGGGCTCCACATTTCTGGTCCTCTAGGAGGAGTGCTGAGACACCTGTTCCTGCTCTGGCGAGTCCTAATCCTAAGATTACTGACAGGGTGATAGCTGTGAC
>NW_003852589.1:689743-696568 GCF_000181295.1 Otolemur garnettii
GACAGGTCTATTTTTAGTTCTCTCAGTGTTCTCCAGATGTCTTTCCAAAAGGAACGAATTAATTTGCATTCCCACTAGCAGTGTAGAAGTGTTCCCTTTTCTCCACATCCACGCCAACATTTCTGGTTTTGGGATTTTGTGATATGGGCTAATCTTACTGGGGTTAGGTGGTACCTCAAAGTAGTTTTGATTTGCATTTCTCTGATGATTAAGGATAGTGAGCATTTTTTCACATATCTGTAGGCCATGTGCCTATCTTCTTTAGAGAAATTTGTATTCAAGTCCCTTACCCACCATGAGATGGGATCACTTGTTATTTTCTTGCTAATACGTTTGAGTTCTCTGTGGATTCTGGTTATTAAACCTTTGTCGGAGACATAACCAGCAAATATCTTCTCCTATTCTGAGGGCTGTTTACCCACTTTATTTACTGGGTTCTTGGCTGTGCAGAAACTTTTAAGTTTGATCAGATCCCAAAAGTTTATTTTTGACATTGTTTCAATTGCCTGAGGGGTCCTCCACATAAAATTTTCGCTCAAGCCGATTTCTTCAAGTGTTTTCCCTAAACTTTCTTCTAGTATTTTCGTAGTTTCATGTCTTAAGGTTAAATCTTTAATCCAGTGAGAGTCTATCTTAGTTAATGGTGAGAGGTGTGGGTCTAGTTTTAGTCTTCTACAGGTCGCCATCCAGTTAGCCCACACCATTTGTTAAGTAGGGAATCTTTTCCCCACTCAGTATTTTAAATTGGCTTGTCAAAGATCAGATAACAGTAGGTGGCTGGATTCATCTCTTGGCTCTCTATTCTGTTCCATACATCTACCTCTCTGTTTTTGTACCAGTACCATGCTATTTTGATCACTATCGATTTATAGTATAGTCTGAGGACTGGTAATGTAATTCTTCCTACTTTGTTTTTGTTCCTGAGTAATATCTTTGCTATTCAGGGCTTTTTCTGATTCCATACAAATTGAAGTATTATTTTTTCAAGATCTTTAAAGTATGACAGTAGAGCTTTAATGGGGATTGCATTACAATTATATATTGCTTTGGGTAGTATTGACATTTTAACAATGTTGATTCTTCCCAGCCATGAGCATGGTATGTTTTTCCATTTGTTAACATTGTCAGCTATTTCTTTTCTTAGAGTTTCATAGTTCTCTTTATAGAGATCTTCTGTACCCTTTGTTAGGTAAACTCCTAAATGTTTCATCTTCTTTGGCACTATTGTGAATGGGATAGAGTCCTTGACTGTTTTTTCAGCTTGGCCGCTGTTGGTTTATATAAAGGCTACTGATTTATGAGTGTTGATTTTGTAACCTGAGATGCTACTGTATTCCTTGATTACTTCTAAGAGTTTAGTAGTAGAATCCCTGGTATCTTCCAGATATACAATCATATCATCTGTGAAGAGTGAAAGTTTAATCTCTTCTGACCCTATATGGATACCCTTGTTTGCCCAAACACTGCCAAATAAACCAAAGCAGATCTGCAGCCACCTCTCAGGTCCTTATGCAGGGGGGTCTCCTCTCAAACAGTTGGAGCCATCACCTCCCTGGGGAGCAACAAACTGCAGAATGTAAGACCCCATCACAGATCCCCTGTCTGCTGGGCCCCAAGGCCTCTTCCCTCTGTCTTCTTTCTCGTGGATGCTCTGGCAGTGTGTTGTTGTTACCAGGGGGCCCCACTTCTTCATCTGGATCAAATCTAAGGTATAATTTCTTTCCATGGACTTGGCTGTCCTGGAGCCACATTGCCTAGAGGCCAGCAGGACAGAACTTCTTACTGCTGCCCCCTGTCTTCACTACCTGCTGGCCCACAAAGGGTAATACCAAATGGTGAAACTTCCTCATATATGGAAGGGCCCTTCTGGTATCCCAGCTCAACTCAGCCGCCCCTTGGCCAACCCCGTGGCTCGGCTCGGTGTGCGGTGCTGCGGGCACAAATCTAGTCATGGGTATTTTATGCATCCACACTAAGTCTTGTTTTGTGTAATTTTGTTGTTTAGGTAATTTTGGGGGCCCAGGATCTGGGAGCTGCAGGGCTAATATTGGATCTACTTCCAGAGCAACTCTCTTGGCTTCATGATCCACCCTGTGGTTCCCTCTTGCTATGGGGGTGTCAAGTTTCTGGTGTCCTGGGCAATGAATAATGGATACCTTTTTCGGTAACCATATGGTGGTTAGTAGGTCTAAAATCTCCTGCTTATTTTTGATAGATTTTCCTTCAGCAGTTAACAGGCCCCTTTCCTGATAGATGGTGCCATGTATGTAGGCTGTGGCAAAGGCATAGGGACTATCTGTGTAGATACTAATTTTTTGTTCTTTGCCTAGGGTTAGTGCCATGGTTAGACCTATAAGTTTGGCCTTCTGAGCTGAGGTCACCTCTGGGAGGGCTTCTGCCCAGAGAGTCTCAGTTTCTGAGACAACTGCTGCCCCCGCGTACCTGTGGCCGTCTTGTATGAAGCTGCTCCCGTCTGTGTACCAGGTTTCTTTGGCATCTGGCAGTGGTTGATCTGTCAGGTCCTGGCGGAGACTGTGGACCTGTGCTAGAATGTCTGCATAGTCGTGGAGGGGGATGTCTGCTTCTGGGTTAGGCAGCAGGGTGGCAGGGTTCAGGGTAGCTCTAGGTAGGAACCAGATTTGCAGTGGGTTCAGTAGCAGGCTCTGATAGTGTGTCATCTGTGTATTGCTCATCCATTGATCGGAGGGTTGTTTCAGTACCCCTACAATGATGTGGGGGGTAGTTATCAGTAGTTCTGGTCATAGGGTCAGTTTGTACACATCTCGGACCAACAGAGCAGTGCGCAAACATGGAGGCCAGCCTGCTGCTACTGGGTTCAGTTTTTTTGATAGATAAGCCACTGGCCAGTTCCATGGTCCCAAGGTTTGGGTCAGAACACCCTTAGCCATCCCCTTGGATTCATCCACATAAAGGTGGAAGGGCTTGGTGATGTTAGGGAGACCAAGCACTGGAGAGGTCAGGAGGGTGGTTTTTAACTTCTGGAAGGCCCATTCCATATCCTCAGTCCAGTTTAAAAGGTTGCCCTCCTTTGGTTGCTTCATACAAGGGTTTGGCTATCTCGGTGAATTTAGGGACCCACAGTCTACAAAACCTGACCGACCCTAGGAACTCCCAGAGTTGTCTTGGTGAAGTGAGAGTGGGGATCCTTAAAACTGCTTCTTTTCTGGCTTCAGAGAACCATCTCTGTCCATCTTTTAGAATATAGCCCAGGTAACTTACAGATTGTCAGCTGATCTGTACCTTCTTGGAGGATGCTCTGTATCCTCAGTCCCCCAGGGTCGCGAGTAAATCTCGCGTTTCCTGCACACAGGTTGATTCATCATCTGCGCCTATTTAGATGTCATCCACATACTGAAGGAGGGTGAGGTTAGGATGGTGTCTACAATACTCACCAAGGTCTTCATGCAATGCTTCATCAAAGATAGTAGGGGAATTTTTGAATCCCTGAGGGAGTCTAGTCCAGGTCAATTGTCCGTTGATGCCTTTTTCTGGATCATTCCACTCAAATGCAAACAGGTTTTGACTTTGTGGTGCCAATGACAGACTGAAAAAGGCATCTTTCAAATCCAATATGGTATACCTTGTCTGAGTTGGGGGTAGGGAGGCTTAGGAGGGTGTATGGGTTGGGTACAATATATTGGGTGTATATCCATTACCCATCTGTTGACTTCTCTCTCCTGCACCAGTCAGTAATCATCCGTGAGGGGTTTCTTGACCAGGAGGAAGGGGGCATTCCAAGGAGATTGGCACGGGACCAAAATTCTTACCTCAAGGAGGTGCCTGATGTGTGGCATGATACCCCTTCTTGTTTCCTGCGACATTAGATACTGCCTTACTCGGGCTGGTTTGGCCCCGGGCTTGAGTTCCACCAGGACCAGAGAGTGGTGTTGAGCTAGGCCCATTCCACTGGTTTCCACCCATGCTCACGGGTATGTGGGAAGCCAGCCAGCCATATTTATGTCAATATTGGTGGACTGCTGATGAAGCCAGTACTCATTCTCCAATTGTATCATCAGGACCTGGATGGGCTGGCCTTTCCCGTCTGTGACTTGAGTTCCTCCTTGTTCAAAGGAAATCTGGGCCCCGATCTTATTCAGTAAGTCTCAGCCCAACAATGGGTAGGGGCAGTCTGGGATTACCATGAATGCGTGGGATACTTGGCTCACACCTAGATCCACAGTTCTTCAAGTAGTCCATGAATACTGTCTCACCCCAGTAGCCCCTTGGACCCAAGATTTCTTGTTGGTCAGTTTGCCCCGGGTTTCTGTAAGGACCAATGTTGGGCACCTGTGTCTACTAAGAAATTGATGGGGGTCCCCTCCACTTTTAGAGTTACCCTGGGCTGGGGGTGGGGATCCTAACCCTGACTCCCCCAGTCGCTGAGTTCTCCCAGTTTCAGTACATGGGTTTTATCTAGTGACTGCCCTTGTTTCTTTGGGCATTCTTTGACCCAATGTCCACTTTCTTTGTAGTATGCACATTGATCCTTGTGTAACGTTAGCCCCCCCCCCCCAGGTGGTTCCTTACCATCACCTGCAGTGAGATTCCGCAGCCTCTGCTCTTGTTCCCTGGGGGTCTTCACCTTGGAGGCGAGCAGGATTTTAGCTAATTCTTGTGTCTGTTTTCTGCTGGTGGCTGCCACTGTCCAGGCATGTTTTTCTTCTGGGGTTTCTCAGTTATTATATACTTTCTCTGCTGCTGTCAACAGGTCTTGTAAAGATTTCTCAGCTAGCCTATCTATTCTCTGAAGCTTTTTTCTGATATTGGGAACGGACTGATTAACAAAGGCCATGATTACAGCAGCCTTGTTCTCCTCAGCCTCTGGATTCATGGGTGTATAAGTACAAAACGCCTCCATGATTCTCTCTAAGAAGGCAGCAGGAGACTCAGTGTTTTCTTGTTGGACATTTCCTACCTTGGCCAAATTAGTCAGCTTCCGAGCCGCTTTTCTGAGACCCCTCATTAAAACCTGGCGGTAGACCCAGAGTCTCTCCTTACCTTCTGCCATAATAGTCCCAGTGTAGGTGGACGAGTGGGAATGCAGCAGCTATCAATGCCTGATTAGTAGTAGGGTTCCCATCATCACCCAGGACTCTCTTCTGTGCTTGCACCTGGATTCTCTTTCTCTCCTCGGTTGTAAAAAGCACCTGTAATAATTGCTGACAATCATCCCAGATGGGCTGATGGGTAAAGAGAATAGAGTCTAACAAATCAATTAGAGTTGTTGGTTTTTCTGAAAATTTGGGGTTTTGCATTTTCCAGTTGTACAAATCACTAGTAGCCAAAGGCCAATAGTGAAGGGATTGATTCCCGTCTTCATCTGGGGGTCCTGTAGCCCCGAGTGGCAGGGTAGTTGAGTCAGCTATTGGTTGGGGAAGGTCACAATGGGCCCGTTGCTGGTGTAAGGCAGGCTGCTCGTGGATCTTTCAACTGCATTTGCCTCCCTGGAAAGAGGTGGTCCCCGCTGTGGTGAATCTGTGGGAGATTGATATGGAGGGGAGAGCACAGCCTCTGGTTCCGTGCCACCCTGAAAAACAGGGTAGGATGGCACGAATGCTTTGGCCAATTCTTTTGCGTGAGATTTCTCATGGACTGTGAGAATCACACCTGGTTGTTCCTGCTGGGGTGGTAAAATTTGCTTCAGCCAGGCAGGAGGATCTTCTACAAAGCCATGTCAGGTTGTAATGTAGGGAACCTGGTCAGGGTGACTGGTACGTGGCTGGTATATGATATCTTTTACCTGGTAAATAACCGGGAGGTGGAAAGTCCCCTCTGTGGGCCAATCTGCACTGAAGGTCGTCCACTCATTTTTACAGAAAGGTTTCAATTTGCTTTTTTTAACTACGAGACCCAGGTTTTGGGCCCGGTTCTTAAAATCTTTAAAATGATCTAAGACGAGAGACAAGGGAGTTGTCTGTGTTTGTCCCATCTCTCCTGTACAAACAATCTAACACAAAACCAAAAACACACACAACACACACAGGAAAGACAAAGTCAGTCCTCCGAGAGTCTGGAGGCAAACCTGAAACTGGGACATGGCCTTTTGCCATTTAGCGGGAGAGACCCACACCGTCCATACAGAGAAACCAGAGGGATCAAATCCCATTCAGAGGGGACTGTAATGTCTTCCAGATCCCCTGGCCAAAGGCTTTCCGGTGTGTTTGCCTAGCCTTACCCTGCACTACCGATAGAGATTTTCAGGCCCTACACCAAGATAGCAAAGATCCGTGTCAGACGCAGACACAGAAAGACACTTACCGGCTCTTCAGATCGGAGTTCTCAGGGGCCTTGGGAATCCCGGACGAGCCCCCAAATGTTGTGCCCAGATGTTGTAATTCCCAAAGACCACCCTGGAGCCGACACCGATGCAACAAAGAAAAGAGCCTCAGTTTGAGCTTGGACCCTCAGATGAGCCCAATGCAATGGGAGAGTGCTGAGTGCCCTGAGTCTCTGGATGTGAGGATTTTTATTGGTTACAGCAGGGGTGGTTGCAGCAGGCAACCCTTCTGATTGGTTGGGTAATTAACTGACCTAGTGTTTGATTGACTTTTTACCAGGGGCTGTTATTTGCAGGTTTTTTTCTGTAACAGAAAAACTGGCCTGTCTTCTCATCCCCCGGAGCAAATATCCCCCCAAATCTTATGTTTTCTACATGTGTGACCTATTTTTTGCCAAAAAAATAATAATTTGTCTCACTTGGACAGATATTCTGGGCCCTAATTCTGTTACTTTACCATTTAGTTCATTTGTTTTGTTGCCTTTTTTCCCTCCTAGAGATGAGGTCTCGCTATTTTTCTCAAGATG
>NW_003852589.1:696588-698735 GCF_000181295.1 Otolemur garnettii
CTCCTGCTGGGAATGTAAACGATGTGTCTGAAACATTTTATGGCTTCTCTGGGAAGAACAGCTCCTTGTCTGATAAGGGAAAAGCAGCTCCTTATCTGATAAAGGTTAGCATACTCCAGACAGTGGGGATGGGCGGCCATCTGGCGTCATTTGGCTCCCGACATGCTGGGGTGGTAAAATTTGCTTCAGCCAGGCAGGAGGATCTTCTACAAAGTCATGTCAGGTTGTAATGTAGGGAACCTGGTCAGGGTGACTGGTACGTGGCTGGTATATGATATCTTTTACCTGGTAAATAACCGGGAGGTGGAAAGTCCCCTCTGTGGGCCAATCTGCACTGAAGGTCGTCCACTCATTTTTACAGAAAGGTTTCAATTTGCTTTTTTTAACTACGAGACCCAGGTTTTGGGCCCGGTTCTTAAAATCTTTAAAATGATCTAAGACGAGAGACAAGGGAGTTGTCTGTGTTTGTCCCATCTCTCCTGTACAAACAATCTAACACAAAACCAAAAACACACACAACACACACAGGAAAGACAAAGTCAGTCCTCCGAGAGTCTGGAGGCAAACCTGAAACTGGGACATGGCCTTTTGCCATTTAGCGGGAGAGACCCACACCGTCCATACAGAGAAACCAGAGGGATCAAATCCCATTCAGAGGGGACTGTAATGTCTTCCAGATCCCCTGGCCAAAGGCTTTCCGGTGTGTTTGCCTAGCCTTACCCTGCACTACCGATAGAGATTTTCAGGCCCTACACCAAGATAGCAAAGATCCGTGTCAGACGCAGACACAGAAAGACACTTACCGGCTCTTCAGATCGGAGTTCTCAGGGGCCTTGGGAATCCCGGACGAGCCCCCAAATGTTGTGCCCAGATGTTGTAATTCCCAAAGACCACCCTGGAGCCGACACCGATGCAACAAAGAAAAGAGCCTCAGTTTGAGCTTGGACCCTCAGATGAGCCCAATGCAATGGGAGAGTGCTGAGTGCCCCGAGTCTCTGGATATGAGGATTTTTATTGGTTACAGCAGGGGTGGTTGCAGCAGGCAACCCTTCTGATTGGTTGGGTAATTAACTGACCTAGTGTTTGATTGACTTTTTACCAGGGGCTGTTATTTGCAGGTTTTTTTCTGTAACAGAAAAACTGGCCTGTCTTCTCATCCCCCGGAGCAAATATCCCCCCAAATCTTATGTTTTCTACATGTGTGACCTATTTTTTGCCAAAAAAATAATAATTTGTCTCACTTGGACAGATATTCTGGGCCCTAATTCTGTTACTTTACCATTTAGTTCATTTGTTTTGTTGCCTTTTTTCCCTCCTAGAGATGAGGTCTCGCTATTTTTCTCAAGATGGTGTCGAACTCCTGGGCTTGAGTGATCCTCCCACTTCAGCTTCTGCAGTAGCTGGGACTGCGGGGCCAACTCACTGGGCCTGGATTCCTTTTTTGTTATTTGAGCCTGTTGGTGTAGTGTTTCCCTGCTTGTGCTTTGGGTGACTGAGAATGTACTTTCAGTTTTTCCAGTGGTTACTCACATAACTGTATATATTAGTAATTCAAATCTTTAGTTTTTCAGTGGTTACTCATATAACTGTATATATTAGTAATTCTTAAATCATATCTATTGTTGACTTGCTGTGACAAATAAAAAAACATTACCACATACTCCCCCTCTCTCCTGGCTTTGTTTGTTTTGTTGTTGGTTACATTACCCCAGGCTTACTCTGTTTCTACGTTTATGGGGAATGAAGGCTCTTGTGCACCTTCCATGCTGTCCAGTTGAGAAGCAGCTTTGTCCTGGTGGTGTCTGACTGTTTGCCAGTTGTAACCACACGGAAGAGTTTCCTGCTTAACTTCCTCTAGGGAGTCCCAACATTTGTTCCCTCTCTGGAAGGACATGGAAGTGTTGGGGAAAATTCTACTTATTCTCCGAAGGTTGCCTTAAGTTGTTTCCCTTTTGCTGCTCTCCAGGAGGGGGGGGTGTTAGTGAAATTGTTCAGGATTTTATTTACTTGCTTCCTGCTTCCAAAGATTCATGTGTGGAATGTAAGCTTGGAACCAGCTTTGCTTTGTTGTTAGATTTTGGCAAAGAATATTTTGATGTGGGTTTCACTCTGTCATCTTCCCGACCTTTTCTTTTCCCTTTTCTCTC
>NW_003852589.1:698883-710324 GCF_000181295.1 Otolemur garnettii
TCCTCTCCTCTCCTCTCCTCTCCCCTATCCTCTCTTCTCTTCTTTCTCTTCTCTCTCTTGCCTGCCTTCCTGCCTTCTGGAAGCATTTGAAAATTTGGTACTTATTGCTTAAAAGTGCATTAGTCTCATCATTGTCTTATTTGTGTGTGTGTGTGTGCACTTTAACTTTTTATTATCTTTGGGAGAGATTTACTCATGGGAAAAAATTTATTTTAAAAAGTTTTAAGACTTGGACAGATAGATGAGAATGTCTATCCTGTGATGCACAGTGAAATTTCAAGCAGAGGCCCCCTTTATTTTGAATGGAGCTCCCAGGTATACCAGTACATAGATTAGGGCTCTGTAGAATCCAAAAAACCAAACCAAAACAAAACAAACAAAAAATCCAAAAGAAAATAAAAACAACCACAAAAAGATAAAAACCCACCCAAAGCCCATTTTTACCAATTTCTCAGTTTCATATAGCCAGAGTCCCCCCCCCCCCAAACCAAAGCCCTGGGCAGTGACAAGTGAAGTCAGCTTTGCAATGGTCACTCAACACAGACAGCCCAGCTCCCTGGGGACTGAGCATTGGGAGCCCTGCTCCTGCTGTGTCATGGCCTGGCTGCCTCCCCAGCTTGGGCCCACTGCTTCACATTGCTCACCTGATTGCACATCCAAGCTATAAGCCTGAGCCCTGGCTGCAAGGATGGCTAAATCAGCCCTGCTTCTATCTTGTCAGAGAAGCAGGCAGCTCATGTGGGAAACCCTCCAGGTGGAGGAGGGTGTCCAAACCATGCTGGATGGCCACAAACTTGACGAAGTTGCCTGCTATAGTGGTGTTCTCTGCTGGGAACAGACTGAGTTGGAGGAAAGCTGTAGCTGGAGGAGGGAGCATGGCAGGTGGCGCCTGTGTCAGGGGGAGGTGAGGAAGTCTTATTGCTCCCATGATGACTCATTCTGATTAGCTCTGTGACTGCAGGCAGATCGCTTGCTCTCTTTGACCTCAGTTTCCTCATCTCTAAAGGAAGCGCTCAGGCAGGATGATGTATAAAATCCCTTCAGTGTATGTGGGGCACTTCCTAAGTATTTGCTCTGGGAGTGAGTGGGTGAATGAGTCTGTTACTGATTGGGCCTCAGAGGAAGATGAACAACCAATGAGGCACAGTTGGGTTAACCTTTGGTTATGAATTCTGTTTTAAATGAGCATTTTTATATTCTAGTAAAGTCCTAGAAATCCTTTAGATTTTAGCTTTTTAAAAAAGTTTTAAATTTAATTTATGGCAAGAACAAGGAAGCAACAGTTATCAAGAAAGTTTCAGTCTGCATGAATTATTAATAATTTTCTTAGCATTTAGAACATGAGAATTTTTATTTGCTTTGATAACTGTCAGACTTCAGAACATCAAGATAACATTCAGATAAAATGATGGGAAAATTCTTTTCCTAAGTGAGATAAATTATTTATAGTACTAGCTTTTGCAGTAAATGGAATAAATGAGCATTTATTGAGTGTGCAGAGGAACTGTTCAGCCTCTGTACCGTCTTCAGTAGGACTTGTTCACTGACTGTCAGTGTTATTTTTATTAGGTTCTTGCTTTGCTCTGATTTTATTTTTTTTGTAAAGTGTCGAGAAGTGAGGGCTGATTATTTTTGATTTGTTCTTTCTCAGATGTGTGTTGCCAACGTTGTCCTATCTCTAAAAGACCATGTGCTTTGTAGATTAAAGTTACTGTGTGTTGTTAGCAGAGCGGGGACCTAGGTGCATCCTCAAAGCACGTCCAGATGTGTCTGATCAGGTCTTCAGGGTTACAAGGAGCTCAGCAGAGGGACAGTATCCGCCTGGGTAAGAAACAGCCACCAGAATCAGGGCCTCTGCTGCAGATGTTTCAGGCACTCCATGAAACTCACTGCTCACTTGTCCTCCTCCAGTTCCCTTTCCCGTTCTCAGGATGGACTCTGCCCCCAGCTCAGTGGTGGCTCCTGGCTAATTTAAACGAGTCACTGTGTCCCACTGTCTTGCCTCAGCAGTTGTGTCAGGAGCGCACTCATGAGGCAATTTTAGTCAGTGTGAGAAAGTGAAGTGAGGACCTGAATGGGAGGTTCAGGAAGAAATGCTCTGGCTTCACTGGTGTGAGGGCTTCTGCTGGCCATATAGGAGGAAGGGGAGAGCCGGGAGGGTTCTCTGTGGAGCCCGAGGATGAACCTGATGCCACAGAGGCAGAGCAGAAGGTAGAGAAGAATTGGGACTCTGGCGAGGTTGAGCTCCTGGTTCATTCAAACTCAGCCTGAGAAGGGCACTAGTGTCTGAACATTTCATTTATGGAAACTGCTGAAGCTGTTAGTTTACAAAAAAGTCTGGTTTTGTAGCTCTCAAATGGTTCTAGCTTGAGATTCTATATTTTTTTCTACTTTTTAAAAGTCTGTAGCTGTGTATATTAATGCATTTATGGGGTACAATGTGCTGGTCTTATATACAATTTGGAATACAACAAACTGGTTAACATAACCTTTACCACACTTTATTAACTATTGTGTTAAGACATTTATACGCTACACTTAGTAGATTTGACATGCACCCTTCTAAAATGCATAGGTGTGGTCCCACCAGTTACCTTCCCTCCACCCATTCTCCCCTCTCCCCTTCCCTCCTTCTCTTCTTCCCTCTTCTTCTTGGGCTGTAGTTGGGTTATGGCTTTCATATGGAAGTGTTAGTGATCATATATTGGTTTCATGTAACAAAGATATTTGCACCAGAATGTTTATTGCAGCCCAATTCATAATTGCTAAGTCATGGAAGAAGCCCAAGTGCCCATTGACCCACAGAGGGATTAATAAATTGTAGTATATGTACACCATGGAATATTATGCAGCCTTAAAAAAGAGGGAGACTTTACCTCTTTTATGTTTACATGGATGGGACTGGAACATACTCTTTTTGAGTAAAGTATCTTAAGAATGGAAGAAAAAGAGATTCTATATTTAGATGACCTTCAGAACCAGGACTGGTCAGAGAGCTCCAGGCTGTGATGGGGTCTGAAAACATTTGTGGAAAAAAAGGAAATGTGCAGAAAAATGGAAGTGAGGTACAGAGAAAGCTGATTGGTCAGGCTCCGAGTATGTCTTACTTGAGCAGGGTTTGAACAATCGATTCCTGTAATGGACTATAGCTCTTATAGCTCTGAGCTGTGATTGGCTGAAGCTCAGCAGTTTGTTACACAGGTAAACTGAGTCGGGATTTTAGGGACTTAGGATACTGGGTTGGGTTGCAGTTAATTCATAAGGGCCCAGATATGGAAGATTCCTCAAGCTGAATTTAGCAGCTGATAGGTTCTCTTTATCATTTGTATGAATGTGTGACTAAGTATCTCAAACGTGTAGGTAAGTATAGAGGCCAATACATGGGTAACACATTTCATGATGCACCTCCTGTAATGAAAACTGCAACTCTTAACTGCTTCAAGATACAGTCCCCACACAGCACATAGTGTTGGGATGCCCTTCTCGGGCCTTTGTGGTCTCATTATCCAGTTTTCTTTAATAATTTTACTAGATTATGTCTTTTTTTTTTTTAGATGGAGCTTCAAGCTATCCCCCTGGGTAGAGTGCTATGGCATCACAGCTTACAGCAACCTCCAACTCCTGGGCTCAAGCGAGTTTCCTGCCTCAGCCTCCCAAGTAGCTGGGACTACAGGCACCTGCCACAATGACCGGCCATTTTTTGGTTGCAGCCATCATTGTTGTTTGGCGGGCCTGGGCTGGGGATTCGAACCCGCCACCTTAGGTGTATGTGGTTGGCGCCTTAGCCACTCGAGCCACAGGTGCCGAACCACTAGATTATGTCTTGACATGACTGCTCTGAAATTTTTTTTTTAAACTATGTGATGTAATTTTTTAATATATAGTTTAATTTAAAAATTGTTGTAACATACATGTAACATGAAATTTGCCATCTTAATCATTTTTAAAATTATTACTTTAAAATTTAAAATTAAAATTAAAATTTAAAATTAAATTTTTATTTTATTATTCAGTATTAAGTACATTCACATTGTCATACAGCTAATCCCCAAAACTTTTTAATCTTGAAAGACTGAAACTCTGTACCCACTTAAATAACTCCTCATTTCTGAAAACCACCATTCTACACTCTGTGTTTCTGAATTTGATTATTCTAGGATACCTCATATAAGTAGAATCATACAGTATTGTCTTTTTGTGATTGCTTATTGCACTTAGCATAGTATCCATTAGCATGAGTCAAAATTTCTTTACTTTGTGAAGCTGCGTAATATTCCTTTATGTGTGTCTGTACCACATTTTGTTTATCTGTTCATCCGTTAACAGATACTTGGGCACTCGAGTTGCTTTCCACCACTTGGCTATTATGAATAATGCAAAGTGAAGGTGTATATAGGCATAAACATATCTATTTTGGATCCTGATTGCCATTTTTTTGTATGTAGTAAGGATAGAATTTTTGGATCTCATAGAAATTCTGTTTTTTTTTTTTTTTTTTTTTAGGAACTGACAAACTATCTTCCATAGTGGTTGTACCAGTTTACGTTTCCACCAGGAGTGCATAGTGGTTTAGGTTTCTCCACGCCCTCTCCAACACTGGATATTATATATATATATATTTTTATGGTAGCCATCCTGATGGGTACCTCATTGTGGTTTTGGTTTGTATTTCCATAATGGTTAGTAATGTTGAATATATTTTCATGTGCTTTTTGAACATCCGTGTATCTACTTTTGAGAAATGTCTACTCAGCTCTTTTTCCTATTTTTCCAGTTGGGTCAGTATGTAGTTTTAACATAGAGAATGGCTCTATGCACTGTGGTTTGAGAGCTCGCTCTGGTTCTTTCTTCTCAGGACTCCTGTTACACAGACGTGTGTTGGACCCTCTTTACCCTTTTTCAGTTTTTATTGAATGCTGCGTATCTCTTTCTTCACTGCTTTGTTATTAACGTTTCCCTCCTTTCATCTTCTCATCTTAGTAACGTCTTTTGATAGATAGCACAGACTTCTACGTTAATAACTCTAGCACTTGTTATTTTCACAAAATGACAGTTGCTTTGGCTTTGTACTTTGAGGTTTGTCTTCTCTTGTCTGAAACTTGTATCTTCCTTTTCTTTCCTCTTTTTGGCTCTATTACATATGTTCTTACTAATTTGATTTCTACTGCCAGGAATTTTGTCTTGCAAATTGGACTCTGCTGAAGTCCTATAGTTTTACTGCTATTCTTATACTAGTTCCAGCATTTTGCAGTGGTTGTCTGCCATTGATTTTGGAGTCCTCTTGTTCTCAGGGTCTTTAGCTATTTAATTGTTTTCCTTTTACTGCCTTCCAGCACAGAGTATTCTTATCCTAAAAAATATACTTTATTACTTTTGCAGTATCACAGGGTAGGGCTGTCCCTTAGGTGTTACAGTTTTCAATTTTGGTACCAATTTAGGTTTTTAAATTTGAGTTTCCAATGTAATGGTCCCGTAGTGTGTCATAAGTCTCCTAAAGTTCATAGTTGAGATAGATGGCTTGTATTTTTGGTAAAAACACAGTAGTTTCCTCAAATTGCTGAATCTGTGAAATTTAAATGTCTGGTAATCATGTAGAATTTTTATTATACATACACTTTTAGTATTTCCCTTGGTTATCACATGTTTTCTTCTCAGGGAAGCACAGTCAGTCAATGACACCAATCCTAAACCTATTAAATGTCCCTTAGGGTATGCTTATAATTAACATTAGAAACTGTTCTATACTGCTTATCAGTAGTATTGGAGATTGGATTTACAGTGCCCACTTTTGGCTAACTAAACAATGTATGACAGTTTCATCAGAAGAGTTTGCTTTGGATTATTAATAAAAGGTGAGATGCTCGGTGCCCGTAGCACAGTGGTTATGGCGCCAGTCATATACACCAAGGCTGGTGGGTTCGAACCTGGGCTGGGCCAGGTAAACAGCAATGACAACTGCAACAGAAAATAGCTGGGCATTGTGGTGGGTGCCTGTAGTCCCAGCTACTTGGGAGGCTGACGCAGGAGTATCACTTAAGCCAAAGAACTGGAGATTGCTATGAGCTGTGATGCCACGGGACTCTACCAAAGGTAACATAGTGAGACTCTATCTCAAAAAAAAAAAAAAAAAAAACAAGAGACAAGGTAGTCTTCAGCATCTGTTCTTCACTGTGGCAAAAATGTAGTGGCTAATCACACACTAAATCACTGCAGCAAGGGACTGGTGATGCGGCTACCATTATAAAGCCCACCTTCTAGTGAACAGCATTTTTTTGGAACATGGCTTCCACAAAATGTCTAACTCAGTGGTAGTGACATAAATCCCCACACTTTGTGCTTTTTTTCTTCTTCACTATCATAAAACTTGACTAATTTTTTTTTTTTTGAGACAGAGCCTCAAGCTGTCCCCCTGGGTAGAGTGCCGTGGCATTACAGTTCACAGCAACCTCCAACTCCTGGGCTCAAGCGAGTCTCCTGCCTCCGCCTCCCAAGTAGCTGGGACCACAGGCACCCGCCACAACGCCTGGCTATTTTTTGGTTACAGCCGCCATTGTTGTTTGGCGGGTCCGGGCTGGGGATTCGAACCCGCCAGCTTAGGTGTACGTGGCTGGCGCCTTAGCCGGTTGAGCTATAGGCGCCGAGCCACAAATTTTTTTTTTCGATGGAGTCTTACTCTGTGCCCTGAGTAGAGTGCTGTGATGTCATAGCTCACAGAAACCTCTAATTCCTGGGTTTAAGCAATCCTCTTGCCTCAACCTCCCAAGTAGTTGGGACTACAGGCACCTGTCACAATGCAGCTTAGTTTTGCTCTTACTCAGGTTGGTCTCCAGCTCCTTCTGAGCTCAAGAAATCCACCTGCCTCAGCCTCCCAGAATGTTAGGATTACAGGCATGAGCCACTGCTCCCAGGTATAAAACTTAACTATTAAGCTTTCTTCTCATTCATAGCATATTTTTTCTTTTATCTCTTTTTGGCTATTTTCTTTTATCTCTTTTTGCCTGGTAGCTTTATTTATTTATTTTTTAATATTTTATTTTTTTGAGGCAGAGTCTCTCTCTGTCACCCTTGGTAGAATGCTGTGGTGTCATAGTTCACAGCAACCCCAAACTCTTGGGTTCAAGTGATCCTTTTACTTCAGCCTCTCAAGTAGCTGGGACTACAGGATCCCCCCACACTTGGCTAGTCTAGAACTCCAGAGCTCAAGCCATCTATCCACCTGGGCCTCCCAGAGTGCTGGAATTATAGGCGTGAGCCACTGCACCCCGCCATAAAACTTGGCTATTAAACTTTTCTTTTCATTCATAGTATACTTTTCCTTTTATCTCTTTTTGGCTATTGATAGCTTCGCCTAGCAACTTTAATACTTTCTATATCCCATGTTCATGTTCTTGACCTTTTGACTGCTCATCATTTCAAGGCATAGTAAAAATTACCATGTACCTATATTTCCTCTTTAGTTAATCTCAGAATTTCAATTTTTCCATAATTGCATTATGAGTATCTGTGGAAATTAAACAGTTATTTTGGAAAGTCAGCTGGAACATAGGATAGAAAAGTATTCAGTGATCAGTCTCCTCAGCCTGTCCCTACGTCTAACGTTTTATGATCTGCCCCAAAGATCTGGGAGGTGATGCTTATTTTGATGGGAGAGCTTAGTCATGTGAAAGGCGACCTTCTGTGCACATAAAATTATTTCATCTTAATTGTATACTGTGGGATAATCTTTTTAAAGACATTTATGGGACAAGTGTTTTTGAAAATTTAAGTTTGAATTCAGTCACGTGGTGGTCCTCTGTGGCATTGCCAAGGCAGGATATCACTAGAAAGCTTTGTGCCTAGTTGAATTCATGTGTGCACAGGCAGTTAGAAACATTCACAGCTATTTCTAAGTTTGTTCCTTATTTGGGACATAGCAAATTTCTTTTGACTTTACTGTGTGAGGTTCCTCAACATCAGAACTGTTAACTTGTGAATGTTTGGCTTGAGAAAATTCAGAAAAATTCAGCACTGCACTGCTTCTGCTCTGAGGCAGATGTAACACCTCCTCCAGTAAAAGATTCCTTCTGTAGATTTGCCTGGGGAGTTAAGAAGGCATCCCTTCACCTGAGCCCCTTGGGGGCAGTTTACTTCTGCTGACCTGTGACCAGTCCTGCCTAACATTAGTTATTCAAATAACTATTCAGTTTTTTAGTGGAAAAAATGTTTATTGTGGTAAAATGCACATATAAAATTTACTATCTTAACCATTTTAAAATGTACAGTTCAGTAGTAAGTGCATTCCCAGTGTTGTGCCACCATCACCACCATTTACTGGCAGAACTTTTTATATAATTATTAAGTTCTTAAATGACTACATAGCAATTTTTTATATTTAAATAGAGAGAATAAAATTATTCCGAGCAATGTGAACGTTTTAAAACAATAACTGAGAAAATGACATGAAGGCTGTGTTGACCAGTTTGATGGAAGTATTTTGGATTGCATGTGAAAACCCCACACCATACCCCAGAAGTGCATTAATGTACATAGTTACCATTCAATAAAAAATAAAAATAAAAAAAATTATTCCGAGCAAAAATACTTTAATAAAGTGTTTTATAAATATAAATGTATACAATAAAAATAAAATATAAAGACTTACAATACAATTATCTTTAATACAATATGTTTTGTAACGTCTCTCAAGTTCAGCTTCCCTTATGGAAATCTGAATAGTAGTAAAAAGTAGAGAAGCAAAGAAAAGAAATAGAAAATTTTGGTAATAGAATCAAGCTAACTTTAACTTTATTGGTCACCTTCATTATGGCATCTAGAGTCAGATTGTGGGTTTTAAAAAATTTGGAGGGCATTTTTTTTTTTTTTGCAGTCTTTTTAAAGCCTGAGATGTGTAATTGGTTCTTAAAGCTAAATTTTAAATTCTCCGAAAAAGTTAAACATGGCATTCTTTCTCCACTAGGTAACTTTGAAGGGAAGAGTAGAGACTATCTCTTCATTAAGTTCCTAATGGTGTGTGTTGGCGTGAGATGGTGACCTGTGTCTGTAGTGGGGTGAGTTTTTTTGTGGTATGTCCCTGGGAGCAGTTGTCTACTTTCCCTTCACAGGCACACTGGGAATACCCAGGTGTACAGACAGTGTTAATGAACACAGTGCTAATTTGCCCAGCCTGCTTTTAACTCCTGTTGTAAATTACATATGAGTAACCTGTAGAGAGCATGGTTAAAAGCGAGAACTTAAGTGTGGGTAACAGCATTGGCAGCAGGGCCTTGCAGAGATATTTGTACACACATTCATGCTTCCATCAAAGGTGGAAGCAACCCAAGTGTCTGTCACTGGGTGAATGGATAAACAAAATGTGTTACATTCATGCAGTGGAGTGTTGTTCAGCCTTAGGAAGGAAGGAAACTCTGACACCTGCTATGTGGATGAACCCTGAGGATATCGTGCTAAGTGAAACAAGCCAGTCATAAAAGGGCAAATTTTGTCCGATTCCACTTAGATGAGGTGTGCCCAGCGTGGTCAAATTCGTGCAAACAGAAAGCAAATGATGGCTGCCAGGAGCCCGGGGAGGGGAGAATGGGGAGTTGGTGTCTGTTCAGGGGGTTCACAGTTTCAGTTTTGCAAGATAAAAGGAGTTCTGTGGATGGCTGGTTAAGATAGTAAGTTTTATGTTGCTTCTATTCTACCACAACTTTAAAAAATTAAAAAGTTACCTGTAAAAGAGTGACTACCAAATAACAATTTAAAAAGAAGCAAGAAATTAGGAACATTACTTGGATGGAATAAAAATATAGCAAATCTCACCAATTCAAGTCAAAATGGGAGAACTGCCTAATACAGGAAAGTATATAAGATAGGCTTTTTTTTTTTTTTTTTTTTTAAGAAGGCCTGCTTTGGTGGGGTGCGGTAGCTCATGCCTATAATCCCAGCATTCTGGGAGGCTGAGGCATGTGGATTGTTGAGCTTAGGAGTTCAAGACCAGCCTCAGCAAGATAAAGACCCCTGTCTCTACTAAAAATAGAAAAACTAGCCAGGTCAACACCTGGGAGCCTGTAGTCCCAGCCACTTTTTTTAAAATTTTTTTTGCAGTTTTTGGCTGGGCCTGGGTTTGAACCCCCCACCTCCAGCATATGGAGCTGGCACCCTACTCCTTTGAGCCACAGGTGCTGCCCTGTCCCAGCTACTTTTAGGCTGAGGCAAGAAGATTGCTCAAGCCCAGGAGTTTGAGGTTGCTGTGAGCTGTGATGTAACAGCACTCTACCCAGGGTAAAAGAGGGAGACTCTGTTTCAAAAAAAAAAAAAAAATTACAAGGCCAGTTTTGCTTTCATGATGTATAATTCTGATTGTGTCAGCCCCAGCAGCTTAAACCCCTCCCTGTTTCCTGTTCTTCTTGGAAGTCCCTGCTCTTCACCTGGCCCTGCAGCGCCCTTGGGAAACCCGACTTGTGCAGCTTCTGTGTCTCCTGGGGCTGGGCACAGGGGCAGCTCCTATGTCTCCTGGGCCCAGCTGCAGGGTCGGCTCCTGTGTCCCCTGCTCCCAGCCACAGAGGCAGCTCCTGTGTCCCCTGTGTCCAGCCGCAGGGTCAGCTTCTGTGTCCCCTGAGCTTAGCTGCAGTGGCTGATCCTATGTTCACGGGCCCTGCCACAGTGGCTACTCCAATGTTTCCTATGCCCAGCCGCAGTGGCAGCTCCTTTGTGTCTCCTGTGCCCAACTGCAGTGGCCACTCTTGTGTTCCCTGTGCCTAGCTGCAATAGCAGCCTGTGTGTGTTCTCTGTGCCCAGCCTCAGTGGCAGCTGCAGTGTTCCCTGTGCCCAGCCGCAGGGACAGCTCCTGTGTTCCCTGTGCCCAGCTGCAGGGACAGCTCCTGTGTTCCCTGTGCCCAGGTGCAATGGCAGCCCGTGTGTGTTCTCTGTGCCCAGCCGCAGGGACAGCTCCTGTGTTCCCTGTGCCCAGCCGCAGGGACAGCTCCTGTGTTCCCTGTGCCCAGCTGCACGAACAGCTCCCGTGTTCCCTGTGCCCAGCCTCAGTGGCAGCTGCAGTGTTCCCTGTGCCCAGCCGCAGGGACAGCTCCTGTGTTCCCTGTTCCCAGGTGCAGTGGCAGCCCGTGTGTGTTCTCTGTGCCCAGCCGCAGGGGCAGCTCCCGTGTTCCCTGTGCCCAGCTGCAGGGACAGCTCCTGTGTTCCCTGTGCCCAGCCACGGGGACAGCTCCCGTGTTCCCTGTGCCCAGCCGCAGGGGCAGCTCCTGTGTTCCCTGTGCCCAGGTGCAGGGACAGCTCCCGTGTTCCCTGTGCCCAGGTGCAATGGCAGCCCGTGTGTGTTCTCTGTGCCCAGCATCAGTGGCAGCTGCAGTGTTCCCTGTGCCCAGGTGCAGGGGCAGCTCCCGTGTTCCCTGTGCCCAGGTGCAGGGGCAGCTCCCGTGTTCCCTGTGCCCAGGTGCAGGGAC
>NW_003852589.1:712089-724618 GCF_000181295.1 Otolemur garnettii
GGTGCAGTCACCACTTACCTACCCCAAGCCCTGCTTGTTCCTTCCCGTTGTAGGCATTTGTGCATTTTCTTTCCTATCTATCTGGAAAACTTTTCCTTCCTCTTTTAAGACTAAGGTGTGTAATTCTTCCCTTAGCCTGGACTCCAAGTCCCCAGTAACCCTGCTCTCTTGCCCTCCGTCTCTCTCTCTGCTTTATCTTCTGTTAAACACTTCTCTGTGAAATTAAATTTTGTTTATCATCTGTCTTCTCTTCTGGAATGAGACGCCTTGAGCGAGAGGCCTAGGTAGATGTATCAAGCCCATCTCTAGGAGTGGGCTTGGCCCATGCTAAGTACTCAGCACAGATCCACAGAGGGAGCAGGCGGATGGGGGAGAGGACCTCAGTGTCTGCAGACCTCGTCCTCCAGGTCAGGTGTCTGGGTCTCCTGAGGTGGATCTTTCTCAGCTTGAAGTGCCTTTTGTTAACTGTTTACACTGTGCCCAAACATCTGACAAGGGCAGAGAGAGACATTTTCTGGTCATTGAAGACTCTGCCAATAGTTAGTGATTTGTGATTGGGCCCCGAGCCATAGCGATGTGAGAGAACTGCTCTGGAGCCATCATTTGAGATGCCAGCTGGGTTCTTTTAATGGGCTTTGTTATTTTTAAATGTATTTTCCTCATATCCACAGGCAGAATCTATTTCTAGTCCATTAGGTGCTAGAACATCATCTAGAGAAACTATTCAAGGCTACAGGACTGACTTGTTCTGTGTTTCATTTACTTTAAGAGTAGCTCTTGTTATACTTCAGTTTAGAGCAGGCTCTGAAACATTCCAGTGTACCATCTCTGTGATCCCTGGCTGGCACCGGCACTGCCTCAGATCACACTGATACTGGATTTCAGGTTCTTGGGTTCTTGATCTCGTCCATTCGAAGAATCGATGGACCACAGGATCAGCAGTAAGTCAGGATTTATTCAAACAAAAATTACAACTACAAAGAACCAAACCTCCCTGCAGGAGAACCCAGGAGGGGAACAAGCTCTCCTGCTCCCTCTTTGAGGTCTGTTTTCATTCTCGGGCTTAGTGCTCAGGGGTTTATATAGTGACAGGGGATTGTTTTGCCAGAACTTTAGGGCGTCAGTTATAGCCAGTTGTCCAATAAGCTTTCAGGCCTTGGAAACTGACATGAAATTGACCAGTCAGGAGTATAGCAGACAGCCAGGGCCATACATGAAATTGACTAGCCAGAAGTCCATGTGGAGGAGATAGCAAGGCGCCCGCAAGTGTCTGCCCGATGTCCGGCTGGTTCCTCCATCCGCTGCAACGTCAGCAGGTCCAGGGCTAAGGTGGCAGGTAGTGGTGCCACCTTGTCCTGCATCAACACTGTGTAGTCTAGAGGGTGACATCACTTTATTGGTGGCATCTTAAAGGCTTGAGGACAAGATCATGGGCGTGTTGTCAGTTCCTTGAGGTGGCAAGTAAAACACTGTACCTTCCTCTCCTAAAATGTTGTAACACAGACTCTGTTAAGGTAGCTGCATTAAATTAAGGGAGACACACGTCCGCCTGTCTGGTTTGGTTTCCTGTGGAACACACCAGTTTTCCAGGTGGTGTGTCCCCCTCTCTCTGGGATCATGCTTGGCCATCGTACCTGCCAGGCACTTTCCCAGCTCCCCTTGGTGGTGCCCAGACCCTCTCTCACGGACCCTGTGGGGAACACAGAGCTGCTGGGTTTGAGTTTGAATGGCCTCCACTGGCCGCCTTTCATCTAACCTGGAAGAGTGTGGGTTAGGGTCCCGGAAAGGCTGATGTGTCAGGAGTGTTGGGGTGCAAAGAGCCGGCAGACAATGCTGTCACTCAGACTGAGGTCCCCATGCAGCCCAGGAGCACCAAGCATGGCCTGCATGCTTGCCTGGACTTTGTCTCGGGAGCCAGTGGCTCCAGGTAAAGGGAGAAGACGGGTGGTGATTGTCTGCCTCAGGGTGGCTTCCTGGCCTGTGGAAGACTGGGAGAGTGTGGCTCTGCAGTGTCAGCTATCCTTTGCTGCCCAGGGCTAGAGGCACTGAGGGGATTGTGCCTGCTCTGGGCAGGGCTTGGGGCACTATGCTTGGCTTTGTAGGCTTTAAGCTTTCCTTTTCCCCTCCTAGGGATCCTGTAAGCTAGCCAACATTCTTTAGGTAAATGCTGTTTTCCACTTTGCTCTGGAAGTCAAAACCCAAAACAAGGCAGAATGGGAGCAAGGAGCAGGAGGCCCCAGGAGGTGGGGGCAGGCACCGGGGACTGGTGCTTGGCCCAGGTTAGGGCAGAGGCAGTGAAATGCAGCTAGGGTTGAGCGACGGGCTCCCACAGTCTGTGGCAGGTGGTGGGAAGCCAGTTATTCATATTTCCTCCTCTGCCACCTTAAAAAGGAAGAATGCTGAGCTCAAATTCTTGGACTATCAGTGCTTGGCCTGGCCTGCTGTGAAGGACTTGCTGGGACACATGACCCAAAGGGTGGGGCGACAGTCTGGAAGCAGAGCCTTTCCGAGCCTGACCCTTTTGGTACTCGTCACTCGGGCAGGTGTGTTCACAGCCTTGCTGGGCCCCTGTGCTAACACTGCCCTTGGCTAAGGACGTGTGAGGCCTGAGATGTGGTGGACACTGAAGGGATGTGGGGACACAGGATCCTGCTCGGCTACCTGGAACATTGCTTTGTGCTGGAGGTTCCAGGACCTCCCCTGGGAAGCCAGTTTTCTTGTGCTTGTTCCCTGCCACTGCTTATAGTACCCAGACTCGAGTCAGACCCCAGCAAGGCAAGGGTGCAGCTGCTGTTACAAAGCCCACAAGCAGAAAGCTTACATGGCAGTAGAGCTTAGATGTTGCTGGTTTTCCATGGATGGGACTTGGCTAATACCTATACTGCTGGAACCTGAGGGTGTTATGATACCAGACAGGTGGCGCTCCAACTAGCTCAGCCGAGCGGGGCTGGAGGACCTGCCACCTCTGTCTTGGCGATGTTGGCGGCAGCCCGCCTCTGGCAGAGGAACCAGCAGCCTGGAGCGTAGGCAAGCGGTGGGGGGGAGCTTCCCTCCCCCACCGGCAGCTCCAGTAGTCAAAGGGACACTAGAGGAAGAAGACGCTGGCACCTCCTCTTCCTCCAGTGCATCCCTGATTGGTCTATTTTCAAAACCTACTCCTGATTGGTCTGTTTTCAGGACCCGAAAGCTCATTGGACAACTGCCCTATATAAGCCCCTGAGCAGAGAGCCCAAGCACAGACCACTGCAGACCTGAGAGAGAGAGAGAGAACGTGAGTGCGAGTGGGAGTGCTCAAGCTGTAACACTTGTATCCTGCCCTGCAAGGAAGTTTGGCTCTTTGTAAGAGCTGTGACACTTGTATGAAACCTATCTTACTGCTGATCCTGCTCTGCAAGGTTTGGCTCTTTGTGAGAGCTGTAACACCTGTTGAATAAAACCTAACCTACTGCTGACCCTGTGGTCTGTTGATTCATCGAACTGCCGAGACCAAGAGCCTGGAAACCCAGTATCAAAAGTCCGGTATCAGATTTGGCGAGCCAGCTGGGAGAGAAGACCAAGCCAGGAGAAATGACCAAGGGAAAATAGTGGAAGGAAGACATCCGTGATAAGTAATGGGCCCGCTTACTTCTATCCTATTTTTCTCTATCATGATCCTACTGGAGATTGCCCACCAGCCTGAAAATATGCTGAGTGTGAATGCTGACTTACAGGTCATAGGCAAGAGGAGCAAACTTTCTGATTCTCCTTGGTTTCAGAAAGAAGGCAAAGGGAACCTGATCGTCTCTTCTGTTTATTCCTTTTCCCTGGTCGAGAGCTGAATAGGGAGGTAGCACCCAGAGGCCCTGGGGTCCCCAGCAATGGTTCTGACCCCAGGACTTGGGAGGGCCTCTGAAAACTTGTGCTCTCCCAGCTCTTACTATCTTCTCTTCTCTTTGATGGTCCCAAATGTCTCCTAATTATCTCTATAAACCTCTGCTGCTTCTCTCTCTCTCCTTGTGGTTTACATACTGTCTTTGAATGTTGGTCAAGGATTGCTTTATGTATTTAGTTGGGTTTGTTACTGGTTAATTCTGGCATTTTTCAGATGTTTTAAGTGTTTCAAATGTTGTAGGTGTGTTGTAATATCCTTTTTATTGCCTTGCATTGCAGGACTAAATTAGATTGGCTTTTTATGTGTCTGAGGAAAAAACTGACCTTGTTAAAGAGAAGTCAGCTCCAAACTAAGGGCCAAATGACTCCCCTGCACAGTTTATCTGGGCAACCAGAGGCCTGTGAAGGGAAGCCCAGAATGTCTCCCCAAGGTAGGAGTGGCCCTGAACTTTAGCTACCATTCATGACCCTGGGCATTTGATTTCTTCTGTTGTAGGGAAGTTTAAAATAATTCTAGGTTTCTCTAGGACTTTGGCTAAGTGCAACTAATTGTGATACAAAGTTTCAAAGGATCACTCAATTCAGCCCTGATTTGTAACTAAATCGTTGCCTTGCTGTATTTAACACCAAGCCCTGCTCAGGCCAGAAAGCCTATTTTCCTTTTTGTTAAGAGGAATTTAGTAAAAGCTTGCATGAATTTTATAGCGTTAAATGTGCAAGCATCGCATAACCATTTTCTCCAGGATGGGGCTTATCTCCACTTTGATTGATACCCTGGGGGAAGGGGCAGAAAGGTGGGAGGCAGGGGCAGAATACATATATCAGGTGGGACCAAGGCTCCCTGCACCTGATTTCTCGGAGCTGTGCTGCCAGCACGATATAAGCACAGGAGAACCAGCGGGCACTGGTAAGAGTGGCTAATTCCAGACAAGCGTGAGGGCTGAGGAGGCCACTCTCGTCAGGGTTTCTTCCCCAAACATTAAAGGGACGCTTCCTTTTGTTTGGTCGGGGGGCTTCTTGGGTTGGTCAGAGGACGGCTCTGGCCGACTCAGAAATATGGGGTGGGATTGATTCAGACAATGAGTGTTTGTTCTTTCCCACAGATGGGTAACATATTCTCTTGTCAAGAGAACACCCCGCTGGGCTGTATTCTGGAGCACTGGGACATGTTTGATCCCCAGGCGCTGAAAAAGGAATGTATGATTTTCTTCTGCACCCAGGCCTGGCCTCAATATCAACTCTTTGCTGGTGAACAATGGCCCCCAGGGGGTACTCTTAATTATAACATCATTTTCCAACTAGATGCGTTTTGTAAACAGGAAGAAAAGTGGTCTGAGGTACCCTATGTGCAAGTGTTCTTTACCCTCAGAAACAGACCCCCACAATTGTGTGAGGCCTGTCAAGAACTCTTAAGGGAGACACCATTACCACCTAGATCAAACCCACCATCTACTTCTCCCACACCCTCCTCCGTGTGTTCAGAAAGCCCTGTAAGCCCCAGACTCTATTCAAGCACCACTCTGAGAGTCTGAACATCACTGCAAAAGCAGGAGTTTATTCAAGCTCAGAGCCTGGGCTGCCCCTTTCAGATGAAGCAGGAACAGCCCTTACAGACTACTTGGAAAGTCCTTTTATAACCCTTACTTTCTCCTCCCACTCCTTTCCCTTTCCCCTTATTGGTCACTTGAGGGTGGGAGTTTAACAGCTCCGGGAAGGGAGGAGTTTAATGGCTCTGGGAAGGGAGCTGCAAGAGAACTAGGAAAAATTTTTGGCTTCGTCCCCACATTCTCCCCTGTCTGTTGTATCCAGGGCCAATCATGGCCCATGGCAATTTCTCAAGGTATTATTTTCTGGGTCCTCCTCTGAACTGAGGGGATGATACCAAGCTTCTGCCAAGGTTAAGATAGTCATAGCACTGGCTTGTTTTCTAACAAAGGCAACTAGGTTATTAATTACACAGGGAGCGACAGAAGCAAGAAGTACAATAATCATAAAGGGTCCTAAAAAGGTGAGAATAAAGTGCAGCCACCCCCCTCCCCCCATCTGGCTCCTCAAGTGAGTTCTTGTCTCCTTTTCTCTAAACTTTCTTGTAAGGTTCTAATCTTTCCTTGCACTAAGCCTGACTTGTTAGTATAGAAGCAACATTCCTCTTTTAAGAAGACACATAGTCCTCCTTTTTCAGCTGTCAAAAGGTCCAGCCTGCATCTATTCAGAGAACCACTTCAGCTAGGGAGTCTATTTGTTCCTGGAGGTCCAGTACAGTCTCAGCTAGCTGCTCAATATCTTTGATAAATTGGAGGGATAGTTTACTGTATAGGTGTAGTGAGGTCCCCAGCCCCCCGAAACCTGAACCCAGCCCTGCAGTAATACCTAATCCTACCAGTAAGGGGATCGTGGTGACTGCGCGTCGAGAGTGGCTAGGTTGGGTATGTTCTAATACGGGGATAGGAAGGGGCTGGTTCCCAGGAATTAATTGAAGGGAAGGAAAAAGCAAGCCGAAGACACAGACCCCATTCCACGAAGGGGGTAGCATGGTGTACCGGGTGTCCCCACATAGAAACACAAAAGAGGAGGTAGGAGGGCAAAGCGCTCCAGAGTTTGTCCAAGTATGGTTTCCTGTGCACCAGGTAGAAGAAAAGGCTCCTACTGACGAGTGGTCATGTCCAACCAAGCATTCGGTGGGGTCTAGGGTGTCCACAATTTCGATATGTGGCATGGGTTGGGCAGGGTACCATTCATTATGGGGGACGTAATTAGTGAAATTAAAGGGGATGGGCATAGCTGTGAGCATTAGAGGTCCCGAGCATAAGCATATCCAACAACCCTGTGCTAAGGAGGGGTTGGTTATATTCAACAAGACATGAGTCATTTGTAAAAGGTGGAAGGTGGCAGGGTCTAACTGTGAGGGACCTTTGGCTGCAGGGAGACTGAGGAGACGGTACTGCTTAGGGGTCCACTGTTCCTGAAGGTTTCTTACTACTTCGGAGATGACCTGCTTCTCGGCCCAGTCCTGTACCCCTCCTCCATCAGACTGCCCAGTAGGGGGGAGTTTTCCCCAACAGCTTTGTCCAGGACTTCTCTCAGGGCATTGGTATCCAGCATGGTCCCCTTTTATCCAGCCTGTCCAAGCTTCTCTTCCCCCTACTTGACACATATAGACCTCCCCTTCATAATAGTACGTAGGCATCCAAGCATGCACCTGGGTGCAGTTAGGGCATTGGGGTGTGCCTTTGCCAGACATTGTGGGTACATGCCGCTTCCAGCACAGCACTTGTCCTCTCTGTCCTGGACACCCTATCTCAGGACCGGCTATTAAGGTTGCTGCAGAGGTGGGATTTGCAGTAGGGCATTCTAATGAACTCAAGTAACACTTTTAGGGCAGGAAATCAATAACACCTCTGCAAGAGCTGCACTTGCCTGTCCCCACTCTAGAATTATAAAACTTCCAGAGCTCTTACCTGGAGGGTTCAAACCTGCCCCAGTTAAAGGGGGAACAGTGAGATAACCAAAATTCCCACAACCACCCAAGTCTTCATATTAGTTATTCTTATCTTGATGCGGAGGGGGTTGACGGGGTCTCTGATGGCAGTCCAATGATCTCGAGCCTGGGTTCTTCGCGGGGTTGGGAAGGGACGGATGTGGGAGGAATGGATCCACGTGTTGAGGCCGTCTACTTTAACCGCAGTTGGGGTGGTGAGGAGCACCACGTACGGGCCTTTCCACCTGGGTTCCAGCATCTCTGAACAGTGTCTCTGGACCAGTATGGAGTCACCTGGTTTGAAAAGGTAGGGGTTAACATTAGTATGTTCAACGTACAGCTGTCTCAGTCTAGACCATATGTCTGCGTGTATAGCTTGGAGGTTTTTCAGGAACTGTCTTATATCTGGAGTAGGGGAATGTTCTGTCTTAAGGGCAGGGAGTATAGGTGGGAGTGTCCCATACATGATCTCATGGGGTGAGCAATGCAACTTATAGGGGGTATTACGTGCTCTAAACAGGGCTAAGGGAAGGAGCATAACCCAGTTTCTGCCAGACTCCAGTGCCAATTTTGATAAAACCTTTAGAGTCCAATTCATCCTTTCTACCTGCCCGGAGCTTTGGGGATGGTAAGCACAATGTAATTTCCAATCTTTCTCCAATACCTGGGCCACCCCTTGACTTATTTGGGAGATAAAGGGGGGTCCATTGTCTGACCCAATAGTCAAGGGGAATCCAAACCTGGGGACTATGTCTTCCAGCAGCTTTCGGACTACCTCGTTTGCTGTCTCCTGTTTAGTGGGGAAAGCCTCTATCCATCCTCAAAAAGTATCTACAAAAACTAATAAGTACTTATATCCATACTTCCCAGGTTTAATTTCTGTAAAATCTACTTCCCAATGAGCACCTGGCCAGTGCCCTCTCTGCCAATGCCCAGTTGAGGCATGACTTGGACCAACGTTGACCATGAGGCAGGCTTGGCATTTAATTTTGATGCTTTCTAGAGTCTTTCTTAGGTGTCTGATATGGTAGGGGGAGGTGCAGAAAAGCTCTTCTGTCTTCTGCACACCTAAGTGGGTTGCTCTGTGGAACTGAGAGAGTAGGTTTGTAGCCACTTCTTCAGGTAAAAGGATCCTATTTTCTATGAGCCACCACCCATCAGGTCTTTGAGTTCCTTGGTGATTCTTTGCTCGCTCTTCCTCCTGTTCAGAATATGTAGAGGGGTCTTCGAGGGCAGGCGGGACTAGTGGGGCTTGAGTAATCAGGATAGTGCCTTGGTTGTCAGGGTTAGCTCTTTTGGCAGCTTCCCTTGCCACGGAGTTGGCCAGTCTATTTCCTCGTGCCACCTCATCATCTCCTTTTTGATGTCCTGGGCAGTGTACTACTGCCAGCTTCTTAGGGCGCCACACAGCTTTAAGGAGGGCTTGGATCTCTTGTTTATTCTTAATTTCTTTACCCTCTGCTGTGAGAAGTCCCCTCTCTTGGTATATGGCCCCATGCACATGTACAGTGGCAAAAGCATACCTGCTATCAGTATAGATAGTGACCTCCTTTCCATCCCCTAGTTCCAAAGCCTTTATAAGAGCTATGAGCTTGGCCTTCTGGGCAGAGGTTCCAGCCGGGAGAGGCTTAGCCCACAAGATTGAGGTAGCAGTGGTGATGGCCCCTCCTGCCCATTGGAGCCCTTTGTCCACGTAGCTGCTGCTGTCAGTGAATCATGTCTCTCCTGGTGGAGATAGTGGAACGTCTCTCAGGTCTTCTCGGGTCCCATGTACCTGGGCTAGAATCTGTACACAATCATGCAAGGGGTAGCTTTCAACCTCAGGCAGGAGGGTAGCCGGGTTCAAGAGCGCGGGAGAGGTGAATTCAATTCTCCCAAGGTTGAGCAGCAGGGTCTGGTACCACAGGATACGGGCATTACTCAACCACTGGTTTGTTGGTTGTTTGAGCAGCCCTTTGATGGCGTGTGGGGTAGTGATTGTTAATGATTGCCCCAGTATCAGTTTGTCTGCGTCATGCACCAATTCAGCTACTGCTGCTATAATCCTGAGGCAAGGGGGCCACCCAGCAGCCATAGCATCCAGGAGTTTTGATAGGTACCCGACTGTCTGGTTCCAAGACCCCAGAGGTTGGGTGAGTACCCCTTTTGCTACTCCTTTTCTTTCATCTATGTAGAAACAAAACATCTTGGAGGGGTCTGGCAGGGCCAGGGCTGGAGTGGAGAGTAATGTCTGTTTTAGCTTTTTAAAAGTGAAGTCTTGTTCTGGTACCGCCTTGGTAAGTTCATATAGTGGTCTAGCCAGCTCTGCAAACCCAGGAATCCATAGTCTACAGTACCCTACTGTCCCCCCAAATTTGTGTACTTGGCGCACATTAGTGGGGATTGGGATCCTGTTATAGTCAGTGTCTGGGCAGGGGTCAGCCACTGTTGCCCCCCTTTCAACTTGTAGCCCAGGTAGACTACGTCTTTCCTGCAGATTTGGGCCTTTTTAGCTGAGACTCGGTACCCCAGTCTGCCAAGATCCCGAAGCAATTCTCTGGTCGCTTGACGACAGTCTTCCTCCGAGACTGCTGCCAACAGCAAATTGTCAACATATTGGAGTATAGTCACAGTTTCATGGGCTCGCTTAAACTCACTCAGATCCTCATGCAGCGCCTCATCAAACAAAGTAGGTGAGTTTTGAATCCCTGGGGTAACCTTGTCCAGGTGAGTTGTCCAGCTATGCTGCTTTCTGGGTCCCTCCACTCGAAGGCAAACAGTGGGTGGCAAGTGGGGATGAGGGACAGGCTAAAAAAGGCATCCTTCAAATCAAGTACAGAGTACCAAATCAAGGATGATTTTAAGTTACTTAATAAAGTGTAGGGGCTGGGTATCGTCGGGTGAATGTCCATTACCCTTTTATTCACTTCCCGAAGATCTTGTACAGGTCTATAATCCCCATTTGGCTTCTTTACCAGCAAAAGGGGTGTGTTCCAGGCTGTCTGACATTTCTGTAAGATTCCTTGCCTTAAAAGTATCTTAATGTGAGGAGCTATGCCCAACCGGGCATCCTGGTTCATGGGATATTGCTTAATTGCAATAGGGGTGGCTCCTGGTTTTAATTCTACGTGGATTGGGGGGGGGCGATGTATAGCTTGTCCAGGCCCCCCTGTTTCTGCCCATACACCAGGTAGTTCTACCATCCACTGAGCTACCAGGGGATCTAGGTTGCTCTTATCCTTGGTCTCCAGGAGGTGGTGTTCATCCTCCAGCCTCATAGTTAGGATGTGGATGGGGCAGCTCACTTCCCCCCAGGAGTTGGACCCCATCTTCTATAAAATGTATTGGAGCTTTCATTTTGCTTAGGAGGTCCTGGCCCAGCAGGGGGTAGGGGCATTCTGGTATAACCATGAAGGAATGAGTTACTGTCCCAGTTCCTAAATCTACTTTCCAGTTGGTTGTCCAGGAGTACAGTTTAGCCCCTGTGGCCCCTTGCACCAAAGTCTGTTTTTTGGACAAAGTGCTCTCAGGCACTTTCAGTACTGAGAATTGGGCTCCTGTGTCCACTAGAAAGTTAGTTGGCTTTCCCTCCACCTTCAAAGTTATACTGGGCTTGGGGAGGGAACTTTAGCCCCGACCTCCTCATTCACTATCCTCTGCTATGATTAGGACTTTGGGCTGTGCCCAGTGCCTCTGTCTCTTGGGGCGTTCTTGAGCCCAATGTCCTGACTCCTTGCAGAAAGCACACTGGTCACTTCTGAGGGGTGGTTTCCTTTTACCTTTTCCTTCTTCCTCCCTACACTCCTGTATGAAGGGTTTGAGGTGTTTTTCCTGGTCATCACGGGGGGCACCAGCTGCGAGAGGGATCTGAGCTAAGTCTCTGTTCCTACGTCTTTCGGTTTTCCTCTCTTTCTCCTCAGGTGTTTCTCTATTATTGTATACTTTTTCTGCAGCTGTCACCAATTCCCTGAGTGTTTTTTCTCCCAGCCTATCTATTTTTTGCAACTTCCACCTGATATCTGGGGCTGACTGGTTAATGAATGCCATAGCTACAGTGGACCTATGATCAGGGTCCTGTGGGTCCAAAGGGGTCCACTGCCAAAAGGCATTCATCACAGTTTTGAGGAAAGCCACTGGAGACTCATCTCTTCCTTGTTTCATATCATAAATCTTACTAAGATTTGTGGACTTTCGTGCAGCCGCTCGGAGGCCGGCTAATAGAGTCTGGTGGTAAACCCGTAGATGCTCCATTGAAATCCCAGTTGGGGCAGTGAACCAGAAAAGCCTCATCAATGTCTGCCTGCACCTGCGTGGGAACCCTGGTAGGGCCCAGGACATTTTGTCTCCTGGCTTGAATAATCCTTTCCCTTTCTTCAGTGGCAAACAGCACCTATAAGAGCTGTTAGCATTCATCCCAGGTAGGCTGATGGGTGAACAAAACAGTTTCTAATAAGCTAGTCAAACATTTGGGATTATCTGAGAAAGGGAGGTTCTGAGCCTTCCAATTGTAGAGATCCAAGGTGGCAAATGGCCAGTAGTAGTACTGCCTATTTCCATCAGTATCGGGGGGCCCATACCTACGCAAGGGGAGAGCCACTGCCCGAGCCACTGCCCTATCTTCACTCTGTGCTGCCCCTCGCCTACTCTGAGTCCCCTATGTAGGGGGGCCATCTGTGGTTGAGTCAGGCTCAGGCTCTGCTGGTGGTCTCTGAGCCCCCAGTGCCTCCTCATCAGGGTCAGTTGGTACATTTGTTTGGTTCGGGAGAGGGAAAGGATCTCCCCCCCTTGAAGGACTGGATATAATTTTTTTCTAGGTTCTTCATTTTTTCCTTGGCTGCCAGAATTTTTCCTCTGCCAAGTATGGACTTATCCACGGGGGTGGGGGGGTCAATAAGGATTCCCACACAATGATGTATGGCACCTGATCAGGGTGCCCTTCTTCGGGTTGGAAGACTTTATTCTTGACTGCCTTTATCAGGGGCAGGCGAGAGGTTCCCTCCCAAGGCCATCCAACCCCAAAGGTAGGGCATTCAGTAGTACAGTATATGTGGAGGCAAGCCTTCTTAACATCTACTGATAAGTCATGGGCCCTGGCCTTGATCCCTTTGAAATGTTCCAAGACGGCTTGGCGCCTGTGGCTCAAGCGGCTAAGGCGCCAGCCACATACACCTAAGGTGGCGGGTTCAAATCCAGCCCTGGCCC
>NW_003852589.1:724813-730715 GCF_000181295.1 Otolemur garnettii
AAAGAAATGTTCCAAGACTAGCTCAATGAGGGTGGACGGTGCTTGTCCCATCCTATCTTCAAAGAATAACAAACACACTAGGCAAACACTGCATAAAATACCCCCCGAACAGTAAAAATCTCCCCCTTTGGGTTTTGAGACAAAACTGGAACTGGGATGACAGCGGTGCCCTGTCCGGTAGCCACAGCTTGCTTTGTCTCTCTACTAATGGAATTCTTTCACCATGTTCTATGGGGACAGGGAGGTCCGCTCCCCATATACCCATAAGCAGGACTTGATGAACACAGAAGATACACTCATCCCTTCCTCAGCGAACCTGTGGAAGCAGATCTTACAATAGGTGGGCTTGTTTAAATCAGTTTCTGCTTTCTCAGGGGCTGTAGGGCGTAGGCTGCCCCCTTTCCCTACTGCCACAAGATCTTCCGGATAGAAGACCAAAATGCTGGCCCTGTTAGGCTTAGAAAAGGCTAGGTCTTGGAGCCTACCAACTACTCTCCCAGGGGAGGGGCCAGTTGGGAGTCTGCACAATGCAGATGGCTTGGGCTCATACTGCAATGGGTGCACCTTACCTGGGAGGCGAGGGTGAAAACAAGAGCCAGACACAAAGGAATCGTCTGGCACTCCTGTGTAAGCCTCCAGGAGTTGAAGGACCGTAGTGGTTTCAAGGCTCTTTTTACTGACCACACACCGGGTTTCTTCTCCACAATGCTCCACAACCTATTTTCCCAGGCCCGGTTCCCTGTAACAACAGTGAACTGTAGGTTGGCAGAACAAACACCCATCCTTCTATAATCCTCAGGAGAAAAACGTCTCTTTCCCTTTCCCCTTCATGGCTTAGGGCCATGGCACGTCCACCTCCCTGTCCAGCCGTGACTTGACAGAATAGAACACAGATCTGACAACACCGAAACCGGACATACACACAGACAACACTGAAACCGGACATACACAGACAACACTACAGGGCTTGCAAGCAAACTAGTCTCACTGATTGGTGTCCCTCCAATGTCGGGCATCTCTCAGAGGGGCTAGAATCCCCGAAGAGCCCCCAAATGTAAGCCCCAGACTCTATTCAAGCACCACTCTGAGAGTCTGAACATTGCTGCAAAAGCATAAGGAGTTTATTCAAGTTCAGAGCCTGGGCTTCCCCTTTCAGATGAAGCAGGAACAGCCCTTACAGACTACTCGGGAAGTCCTTTTATAACCCTCCCTTTCCCCTCCCACTCCTTCCCCTTTCTCCTTATTGGTCACTCGAGGGTAGGAGTTTAACAGCTCCGGGAAGAGAGGAGTTTAATGGCTCTGGGAAGGGAGCTGCAAGAGAACTAGGAAAAATTTTTGGCTTGATCTCCACAGCCCCAGGAGAGAGGCTGTCCCAAGAGCTTTTTCTGGTCCTGCAGGAGCCCCCAGAAGGCAACCATATCCTTCTTTGTGTCCCTTAGTTGAGACTGCTAGGGGTGAAAGGGGAATTGCACGAGTATACACACTGTTTTCTTTAACAGATTTAAAGCAAATTAAGGTCGATTTAGGAAAATTTTCTGATGACCCCAATAAGTACATAGATGTTCTCCAGGGGTTAGGACAAAGCTTTGACCTCACTTGGAGGGACATAATGTTATTACTAGATCAGATGCTAACACTTAATGAAAAGAATGAAGTCCTGGATGAAGCAAGTGGGGTGATTTATGGTTCATGTCCAATACTGATGGTGGTATGTCTCCTGGGGAAAGGGACAGATACCCCACGGGAAGACAGGCAGTTCCCTTTCAGGATCCTGAACAGGACCCTGAAGGGGAAGGTGACTGGTTGCGTAAACACTTCCTAACATGTATTCTAGAAGATTTGTGCAGGTCCCAGAAAAAGTCTGTGAATTATGCCAAGTTGTCTACTATTTGCCAGGAGCAAAATGAAAGTCCCTCTGCCTTTCTTGAGCAGCTTAGGGAGGCAATGAGAAAACACACCCAATTGACACCTGACTCCATAGAGGGCCAAATTATTTTAGAAGATAAATTTATCACTCAAGCAGCTCCAGACATTCAAAGAAAACTCCAGAAATTGACTCTAGGCCCAGATCATAACCTGGAGAATCTTCTTAAAATGGCCACCATGGTCTTTTATAACTGAGATTAGGAGAAAGAGGAGGAAAAGAGAGGAGGGATCGAAAGAGAATGACAGCTCTAGTAATGGCCCTCCAACACACAGGCACCTTTCAGGGGCAGAGGGAAGCTGGAGAGGTGAAGAACAAGTGCTTCCAATGTGGTCAGACTGGCCACTTCAAGAGAAACTGCCCCCAGCAGTACTGACGGATGGGCAAGCCACCAGGCCCCTGTCCAGGCTGCAAGGGTGACCGCTGGAGGGTGACCTGCCCCCAGAGGTGAAGGCCTTCTGGGACAGTGGTCCCATCTGCACCACCCAAACTGGACTGAGGGTGCCCGGGGCAGATTCTTATGGCTCCAGTTTGTGTCATCACCCCTTGAGAGCCCTGGGTTTGCCTTATAGTGGAGGGCCAGGAAATACAATTTCTCCTGGACACTGGAGCAACCTTTTCCATACTTCACTCTAATCCTGGTCTTTTATCCCCCAAATCTGTAACTATACAGGGAGTGTCTGGAAAGCCGATTACCAAATTTTTCTCTCAGCCTTTGAGCTGCAATTGGGATGACTAACTGTTCTCTCATGCTTTCTTAATCATGCCTAAAAGTCTTGCTCCCCTTTTTTAGAGAGGAACATACTAAATAAAACAGGAATAACCATTTATGTCCATTTATTCCCCAACTACATTTTCACATTCAACACTAAAGGAACTTTTCTCTCCTGGGAATCTAGTCATGATCAACACTCTTCCCTCTAATTCACCTTCCCTATCCCCAACTTGAGAAAGTCCCTTTTCTGTTATTTTGTCTTCTTCTACAGCTGTTAAAGTTATAGGTGTGGATTCTTGGATAAATCATTTACGAGTAAAATCCTAGAAGCCTCCACCTTCTACAGAAGAAGACTCTGAAGAAAGCCAACCACAGTCCACCTACTCTTGTGAGCCTAAGGAGAGTTTGAAGTTACTATGTAGAAAACAATAGCATCACTAAAGTAATACCTCTAACCTAACACGGTTCTACCTTGGCCTTTTACTAATTATACTAATCAAATATATATTTTCCAGAAATCTCATCAAGCCACGCCGCCCACAATAAAGATGGTTCCAGTCTGACACCTGATTCTATCACAGATCCCTGTATCACTCTTCCCTCCAGAGAAACTCTTACTGCCCCTTCTATCATTGCCCGATTCAGCAGGAAGCAGTTAGAGTTTTTCCCTAACAGCAGTTAGAGTTTCTACTTGGAGAGGGAGGAATGATACCAGACAGGTGGCGCCCCAGCCAGCTCACCGGAGCAGGGCTGGAGGATCTGCCGTCTCTGTCTTGGTGGTGTTGGTGGCAGCCGGCAGAGGAACCAGCAGGCTGGAGTGTAGGCAAGCGGTGGGGGGGAGCTTCCCTCCCCCATCGAAGGCTCCAGTAGCCAAAGGGACCGGACACTAGCCAGGGAAGGCACTGGCACCTCCTCTTCCTCCAGTGCATCCCTGATTGGTCTGTTTTCAAAACCTGCTCCTGATTGGTCTGTTTTCAGGACCTGAACACTCATTGGACAACTGCCCCTATATAAGCCCCTGAGCAGAGAGCCCAAGTGCAGACCACTGCAGACCTGAGAAAGAGAGGGAGAGAGAGAGCGCAGAAGAGCAAGAGCTGTAACGCTTAAATCCTGCTCTGCAAGGAGGTTTGGCTCTTTGTAAGAGCTGTGACACTTGTATAAAACCTATCTTACTACTGATCCTGCTCTGTAAGGTTTGGCTCTTTGTGAGAGCTATAACACCTGTTGAATAAAACCTAACCTACTGCTGATCCTGTGGTCCATCGCTTCATTCTTCGAATTGCTGAGACCAAGAGCCTGGAAATCCGGTATCAATAATCTGGTATCAGTTAGACCAAGGAGGGGCAGGCAGTTTGAGGTCAAGCCAAGTTTATCAGGGGTGCTTCCTCCACACTGATCTTAAACCCCATGCTGATCTGTTGTCCTTTGATGATCTTTCATGGCCCTCATCTCTTCATGTCCTCACTTTTTAAAAATTTCAGATTAACATGAGTGTATAGGTGATTAGGTTGAAATGTTTGCATTTGTTAGGCAAAGTACCTGTTGTAGTTGTGCCCTGCACCCAGGAGGTGCACCACATAGCCTTCCATTGTGTCACCTGTCTCCTCCCCCCCAGTTTTCCTTCACTCAGCTTGACTTCTGCCATCGGCTGCTAGAACACTGGTCGTTTGCCTCCTCAGCTCCCTTGTTCTTCTCTCACTTCTTTGTACTGTTTTGGCAAAACCCAACCCTGTTGAATCCCACTTTTTGCTTCTTCTGTGTGTCCATCTACCTGACTGAATGTGGCTGGGACAAGACACCAGACCATGAGTGACCCAACAGCCACATCCACAGTGATTCACCCCCTTTTTTCTCTCTTTTCCTCCTAGACAGTGCTGTGGGATGTAGCAGGGTGGGGGAAATTCCTTCCTTTCTGGAGCATGCATCTTAGTCCATGGCAAATAAATAAAGCATATTGTGGTGCAAGAACACCAGTAAAGACATGAAGGCTGTGTTGACCAGTTTGATGGAAGTGTTTCGGATTGTGTGTGAAAACCCCACACTGTACCCCAGAAATACATTGATGTACATAGTTGCCATTCAATTAAAAAAAAAAAAAAACACCGGTAAAGGAGTGTGAGGGGCTGAGGAGGAGGCTTTTAGAGAGTGTAGTGGAGTCAGGCCTCACTCATGAGGTGATTTTTCAGTAAAGATCTGCAGGGGTGAGGGGAAGGGCATTCCAAGCAGAGTGAGGGCACAGGGCCTGAGGCGGGAAGCTGCTTGGATGTTCATGGCACAGCAGGGAGGCCAGCAGGGCTGTGCTGGGAGTGAGGGAGAGGGAAGGCTAAGGGAAATGGGGGTGGTTGGGAGATCATCTGGGGTGCCAGGAGTCAGGGGGAGGACTTAGGCTTTTTCTCTCTGAGATAGGAGGTTTTGAGCAGAAGAGAGACATGATCCAATTAGGTTCTGACAGGATCTTTCTGGCAGCTTTGCAGAATAATTTGAAGGAGGCCCAGGGTAGGGAGTCAGGGAGGAGGCCACGGCAGTAAGCCCAGAAGAGATGTAGTGGCCTGGGCCAGGCTGAGGGCTCCATGAGATATAGTTGGACCTATGCATATTTACATAGGGAGTTGTCTGGTCCTCAGTTTTGTAATTTAATCTCTACGTTAGACTAAGAGTATTCAGGAGGAAACTGAAGAACTAGGCATCCCCTGAGCTGCGATGTGTGTTCAGGGTTTGTGGTGCGTGTGGTGTAAGGACAAATGCATGGTGTGTGAAGCAGCAGGCAGCATTCATGTTTGGAAGTGTGAGTTGGAGATGAAGGGATGTTAGTGCTGGATGGTTAGATGGGTCGGTGTAGGGGACATTTGGCTCACCTGACCATTTCTCCATTTATGGGCCCCTCCCATGGGACCCGTATCAACTCAAGAATTGTATTGGTTAGACTTTTCAGTTGTAATTGCAGATATCGTCTTGGACCAACAGTGATTTAAGTGGAAGGAAACCTTATTATTCTACATAATATACACAAATTATGTCATCATACATAATAAGAAATCTAGCAAAAGGAAGGTGTGGTTAGTTTGCTAGAGCTGGGTGGCTTAGAACAACAGAAGTTTATTCTCCCAAAGTTCTGGAGGCCTAAGTTCAGCATCAGTCTCAGCAGAGCCACGCCGTCTCTGAGGCTCTGGGCAGAACCCTTCCTGCATCAGTATCAGAGTCACACTGTCTCTGAGACTCAGGGCAGAACCCTTCCTGCATCGGTATCAGAGTCACACTGTCTC
>NW_003852589.1:731512-736501 GCF_000181295.1 Otolemur garnettii
TATCAGAGTCACACTGTCTCTGAGACTCAGGGCAGAACCCTTCCTGCATCAGTATCAGAGTCACACTGCCTCTGAGACTCAGGGCAGAACCCTTCCTCGCCTTCCTCCCAGCTTCTGGTGGTGTCCTTGGTTTGTAGCCTTCTCAGTCCAATCTCTGCTTCCCTCTTCACATTCTCTTTCCTTTGTGTGGGTATCTGCATCCACATAATCCTCACACCCTCCATTTTTTAATGTTTAAGCATCAGGATCTCACTCTGACATCAGGCTGGAGTGCACTGTCATGGTCACAGCTCAGGGCAGCCTTGAACTCCTGGGCTCAAGTAGTCCTTCTGCCTCAGTCCCCCAAGTACTCCTGGGACTATAGGTGCCCATCATAATGCCTGGTTAATTTTTCTACTTATTTATTTATTTATTTATGTTTTGGTAGAGATAGGGACTCTATGTTACTTAGCCTGGTCTTGAACTCCTGGGCTCAAATGATCCTCTCATCTGTTTCTCCCAAAGTGCTGGGATTACAGGTGCGAGCTGCCCCACCCAGCCACATTTTAAGGCACCAGACATAATGGATGATGATCTCATCTTAATTTGGTTGAATATTTTATTAAGAAAACACTACAAGGAGTGCTGTCAGGTTAAAGTTTAGCTTATTTTCAAGGATCGCTATCACATGTAATAAATTACCTAGACACTGGAAACACACACTGTATCATTCCTTCAGTCCCTCAGTCTACAGATACTTACTGGTACCTTTTTTGTGCGTGAGTGTGCTGGGAACTACTGGTGTTTTTATCTTGTGGAAAGTTTGCGTCTGGCCTTAGTGTGGTAGCCGTGCCTCAGAATGTCCATGTCCCCCTCGCCTGTGCTTACCACATGTTACAGGGCACCTCTAGTGGGCTCAGAGTACTAGAGGTTGAACTCATCTCCTACTTAGAAGTAAATATACCCTCATGTCCGCAAAAGAATTTTTGGAATTTACTCCTATCGTGGCATTTCATCACTGGAAGAGATTAGGCGTTTACATTGTAGCCTTGGGGATGTACTCTGGATCATTCACAGACATTTAACAAGATACTTCTTTATCCTTTACTTTTGTCCTGTTGCTAAAGCAACCCTTTTTTCATGGTGAAATAAAACCCGTTGAATATTCTTCAGAGCCAGAAGGGGTATGAATAAAATAGTTAATTACAAACCAGTAATTATAATATCCTGTTAGCCAAGTTTTCCATTCTGGGGTTTGGAATTCATGAGCCATATTTATAAAATCTAAATTCAGTAGCTCCACAGAATCCTTTTTAGTTATGTGTTTCTCCATCCTCTCATAGACCTTAGTGGGGAAATTGATTCTGAGTAGTTAGGGTTGTAAGAGAAAGATGGGACCAGGGTTTGGGTGGCTCAGACATTCCCTTGTGATCCTTCTTGGGAAGGAGCACAAGGCCGCTTACCCTCCTTATTTTTGCCAAGAGGCACCTGCATGTGTGACCCATGTGATGGGTTGAATTATGATGCCGTTTCTGTAATTATGACAGGTAGGGAACAGCACATGCTTCAGCCTACTGCATCGCCGTAAGTCCCCAGTCTGGGGGGACCCTGGGCCCTGGTGGTCTGCAGTGGCAGGGGAAGGAAGCAGACCTGAACGCTGTCTTGTGGCCATGGCTCAGGCTGCTGTGTCTGCGCTGGCTCATCACAGGTGTGAGCGCCGTTTCCCTTCTCCTTCCCTCCAAGAGAGTGTTGTGTCTTTGGCTGCCAGAGTGTGAGTCTCCCTTGGTGTAGGGGAGAAATGCCAGACTTCTGTTTCCTACTGGTCTGAGACTGGCTCGTTTGAGGAGGGGGAATTTCATGGTGAAGATGCAGACAGAGGCCTCGCCACAGTCAGTGCCTTTAGATGGGCCTTGTCGGCCTGGAACTTTTACAAAAGGCTCAGTGGCAATCATGATGGACCCTTTGCCAGATTTTGTGGGACCCACAAACCCTTTTAAGCCCTTGTACTCCATATGACATCTAATTTCTCACCAGATGTCCAGGTGGAGGCTTAGAGGTATTGCATTTAGAAAAAAACAAAACAAAAAAACCCAGAGGTATTTGATGTTGCTGAGTCTTGTCCAGCCACCGTGTCCTAGTCACCTCTCTCTGTTCTGTCTTCCCTGGCTGGTAGCAAATGCTGCATCTGTAATGCAGAGAGGCTTTTTCTGGGCAGGCCTCTACTGCAACCAAAATACATCATTTTTAAGAAACAAAAATCTAGACAGGGAGGTTGGACGCTTTCTGGAGAGGAGACCTCCTGTGTGCTGCAGATCTGTAGTGGACAGATGTGGCCATGGTGCCTGCGGGAGAGCGGAGGCCTGGGGAGGCCTCGTCAGACCCTCTGGGCAGGCTTCCGTGCTGGGCAGCTTTGGGTGCGTCACCAGGCAGGTGGAGAGTGATGATAAGAAGCCTCTCCCGTGGGAAATGCAGAGGCAGGAGAGGGAGCGTGTGCAGTGTGCAGTACCCAGCCGAGCACACACAGGGGTGTCAGTCTCCCCTTCCTCCTGTGGGGGCTCCAGGAGCATGGAAGAGTATTTATGGCTCATGTCTTTGAGTGGTAAACATTTAGTCCATTTGGAGAGTTGAGAATCTTGGCTGTGATCTTTGTCTTGGTATTTAATCCTTTTATTTATTTTCTGTGAAATGCCAGTGGAATTTGTATAAAAGTATTTCAATCTGAGAATTGCTTTTCATTCCTGGGGAGAGCCCAGATTTTGTAGACTTTTAAATCTGGTAGGGGTAAATTCTGTCGCCACTGTCTGCTTTTTGCGTTAAAACCAGATCAGTTCGTGTTTGCTAGTGTAGCATATACAGAAAGTTTTGAGAAACTGGAACTCAGACGTAAGCCTTGGCTTAGCTAATTTAATTTGGACAACTCATTTGTCCAAGTGAGAGTCCAGTTTCTGGTTAGACGACGATGCGGGTTGGCACGCTAGTGGCCAGCAGTCTGCCTGCACTTGCAGCTTCTCTCAGTAGTTGGTAGAACAGCTGGTGTTGAAATTACTCAAACGAGTGTGTGGGATGCGCCACTTTCATGTGTCTGCCAGTAGGAAGGTAGGATCGTGTTTTCTGCCTGTGATTCTGAATAAATGCCTAAATCATCAAAAGAATTATTTATTTATTAGTTTTGTTATTATTTTTTTTTAAGACAGAATCTCTTTGGCCCTGGGCAGAGTGCTATGGTGTTGTAGTTCACAGCAACCTCAAACAAACTCCTGGGCTCAAGTGATCCTCCTGCCTCAGCCTCCTAAGTAGCTGGGACTACAGATGCCCACCACAACCATGGCTAGTTTTTCTAATTTTTAGTAGAGACGGGTTTTCCCTCTTGTTCAGGCTGGTCTTAAACAGGTGAGCTCAAGCAATCTACCTGCCTCAGCCTCCCAGAGTACTGGGATTACAGGCATGAGCCACTGCACCTGGCCCAAGTGAATTTTTTAGTAGTGTGTGTCAGCCATGAATATGACAAATTAGAAAGCACCATCCCTTTGTATACAAAGGTTTTAACTAGATTTTAATGCAGAATATACTTAAGATACATTTGACGGTTTTCGTATACACAGATCACTTCTTGAATTTGTTGATTCACAGTGATGTTTCCTGACTAAAATATTTTCTCTAGGTCATAGTTTAGTAAAATAAATTCAAAATTGTTTGCCATAATATAGGATCACAATGAAAAACAGGGGTGCACATGACTTCAATTAGGCAGGAGTGAGTCCAAGAGATCTAGTGTGCAGTGTGGTGACTATAGTTAATGACAATATATCCTTAACATTGCTAAGTAGATTTTAAGTATTTTCACCACAAAAAACAAGTATGCCTGGTAATGTGTATGCTACTTAGCTCTATTTAGCTTTTCTACGTTGTACACATGTTTCAAAACAACGAGTTTCACCTGGTAAGTATATACCATTTTCAGCTTTCAGTTAAAAAAATTAAAAATGGAGTCTTTCACACAGCTTTTTGCTCCCCACCCCCCATTTGGCTCTCCCAGGCCTGCCCTACTTTGCTTTGTTCTGTCAAGTCCCAAACTTCTGCTGGTCCTCCTTGGCCCTTGTCAGGATGGAAGGTGGCCCTCACACTACACCTGCCCACTTTCCAATGACCAAAAGTTTATCACATGAAACTCTGAAAGATGTCAAATGTTGATGGTTAGTTTGAGAGTTTGGAGTATCAGAAAAGAATCCTGGTTAACAGGTAGTGGGCATTCAGAGTAGTTTTTTTTTTTTTTTTTCCTTTCTTGATACAGAGTCTTACTCTGTCCCCTTGGGTAGAGTGCTATGGCATCATAGCTCACAGCAACCTCAAACTCTTTGGCTCAGGGGATCCTCTCGCCTCAGACTTCTGAGTAGTTGGGACTACAGGTGCCAGCTACAACACCCGGCTAGTATTTTTTTTTTAGTAGAGATGGGGTCTCACTCTTACTCAGGCTGATCTTGAACTCCTGAGCTCAAGCAATCCACCTGCTTTGGCCTCCCAGAGCATTAGGATTATAAACATGAGCATCCTCCCCCAGCCCAGGGTGTTTTTACTGAAGCAATGATTGGGAGGTAAAACCGCCAGCGCCTCTCCCCTCCCTTCCTGTCTTCTTAAGGAGAGACTGTCATGCTATAAGGAATTTGCAAAGGCAGGAGTAAACAGGGGCCACTGTGGGTAGGAGACCGGCAGGAACCTCCACTCCTCCACTAGCAGCTGGAGATTGTAAGAGCCAGAGTGAATGCAGGTGCACCCTCCTCCCTTCTCCCTGTCATTTGCCCCAGGCACAGGGAGCATCACTGTGGGATGGAGCTGCGTTTGAACTCTGAAATGCTAACACAGGATCCAGGGCAGGGCTCGAAGAAAAGGCTGGGGAGCTATTTGGCCAGACCCTTTGTTACAACAGAGTTTTTTGCTGTATCCCAAAATGAAAGCCATAGAAAGTCCACTATATTCTTTTCTCCTTCCTTCTTTCTTTCCTTCCTTCCTTCT
>NW_003852589.1:736527-743115 GCF_000181295.1 Otolemur garnettii
TTTTTTTTTTTTTTTATAAGACAGAGTCTCACTCTTGCCTTGGGTCATCACAGCTAACAGCAACCTCAAACTCTTGGGCTCAGGGGATCCTCTTGCCTCAGTCTCCCAGGTATACACTGCAGGTGCCTGTCACCTTGCCCGGCTAGTCTTTTTGTATTTTTCATAGAGACAGGATCTTGCTGTGCCTATCCTTGGACAGCTGTGTGCACATGTGTGCACACACACCTGCATTTGACCCCCATACCCTCTCCCAACTCTGTGTGAACTTCTGCCATCTTGCAGCTCTTGTGAGCGTGTGTGCTCACAGATCCTTGATTGGACATGCATGAGGTTTTTGTTTTCCAAGTTGGAGAATCCCTGGGAAGACTCAGATAGGCCTGGTCCTGTCCTTGGACTAGTTACAGTGGCCTGGGGATTAGAAAGAGTATGATGGAGAGTTCCAAGTAGAACCACATGGAACGAAGGAGAATTTATAAGAAGACTAGAATTTGAGTCAGATAAAACAATACATATCATTTGAGTAATACAGTCTTACCCAGTTATTTTTATTTATATTTATTTATTTTTTAGTATTATTATTTTTGAGGCAGAGTCTTACTATGTCGTCCTTGGTAGAAGTGCTGTGGTGTCACAGCTCACAATAGCCTCAAAGTCTTGGGCTTAAGTGATTCTCTTACCTCAGCCTCACAAGTAGCTGGGACTATAGGAGCCCACCACAACGCCTGGCTATTTTTTTGTTGCAGTTGTCATTGCTGTTTTTAGCTGGTCCGGGCCAGTTTTGAACCTGCCAGCCTGGCTATATGTGGCAGCACCCTACCCACTAAGCTATGGGCACCACCTTACCCAGTTATTTTTAATGGCTATATGTTATTCTATTTTATGAACATAATCTATATAAGCATTCTGCTGTTGATGGAGTTTAGATCCATTTATTTTTATTTTGCTATTTGAGACACAAAAATGTGATTTTTAAATGCAGACACCCGTAATAAAGTGAATCACAGAAGAACTTTGGCATATAGCATTTCATAGTAGGCTTCTCCTCCGACGTCTGGACGTAGAGTTCTGCGCAGTGAGGCCTTTGGGCTTAATTTGCTTGTGTCTGATGAGGAAGTTTCATTTGGCTCATCTTAGGGACTCTGATTTTACATCTTTATTTTTGGGTTCCTTTACCATTTGAAACTGGCTTGTTATCTTTAAAGTGGGCACAAGGCCATGGTGCCAGATGGGCCTGACTGTAGGCTTGCTAGGCGGGAATGTGTCACTCTCACCCAGGAACAGCAGCTGAGTTTCTACTGGGTGTGGCGAGCCAAGAGCGTGAACATCACTTCATTAGTTGAGAAGGACAGGGGGCAGCTCTTCTAACTCAGCTTTTTTTTTTTTTTTTTGGTGAGCCCTTAACATTGAGACAGCACCATCTCATTTTGAAGAACTTAAGTATCCATTTTTATGGAATGAAATCTCAGGTGTTGAAAAAACGATACTGCTGCCCACCCAACATCAGGGAGGCTCCCTGTCAGATCACAACCTGCCGTGTATTGTCCAGCACGCCCCTTCCCTAGGAAGCCAGCTCCTGTTTTTGTTTTTCTTTTTTGAGACAGTCTCACTATGTCACCCTCAGTACAATGTGGTGTTGTTACAGCTCACAGCAACCTCAAACTCTTGGGCTTAAGCGATTCTCTTGCCTCAGCCTCCCATGTAGCTGTGACTACAGGTGTCTGCCAGAATGCCCGGCTATTTTTTGGTTGCAGTTGTCATTGTTGTTTAGCTGGCCCTCAATGGCAGGGAGACAGTTTGTCATCTTCACCTACGGCAGCACCTGGGATTTCAGAGGAGCTCAGTGACTGTGTGTTGGATACCTGGTCTCTGTAAGGCTGATGTGGGCTGAGAGGGCTCAGGCAGGCTGTGCACTGACTTGTAGGAGTGAAATTGTCATTTAAATCAGGCCTAATTGTTGTCCTCTTAGCAGAGACCCCAGGAGGGCTGTGGGAATGGAGGCCCCTGTGAGTCAGAGGGGGCCCTTGGAGAACCCACATGGCAGAGGGCTTAGCTTGAGTTTGAGGACACTGGAATGAGTTTCAAAGGGTAGGCCCTTGAAATTTTATGCAGAACCTTGTGTTGTGTATGTGGTGTGTGTGTGTATGTTCACTTTTCTGGGGAGAGTAGTGCAGCTTCCAACAGTTTCTCTGCAGCCCACAAAGAACTGTGGTTGCAAGACTAGCTGGTCTGTGGCAGACGCTTTCTGTTGGCACCTCACCAATCGATGCTGTGCCTTGGGAAGGAAGTGAGGCAGGTGATCTTGGGAAATACTTTAGGAATAAAGTAGAATAGTAAGATCTGTGTTTCTTTCTACACAGGACTAAATTTCAGTGAGGGAGAATGAAAAAGATTTTGTTAGATAACTGGGGCCACCACAGGGAAGAGAACGGGTTGATTGTCTGGGGTTATTTCTCTAGGAATGTTTTAGACCAGCAATTTTCAACCGGTGTGCGGTGTAAAGATGTTAAGCATGCTGCGAAAATTTTTAAAGATCGTTAATTAAATTAGTTTCAAAAGAAGTTCAAAGCACAGTAAGCATTTTCTTTTTTTTTATTCTTTTTTTTTTTGGATTAACATAATTTAAGTGTGCTGTGGAAGTTTAACCACAGGTTCAAGTGTGCTGTGAGATAAGAAAGGTTGAGAGAAACTGTTTCAGCCAGTTTGTTTTTCCAAGGACTTCTCAGCTGAGGAGAGGGCTATCTGCGTCGTTTCTCAGGGTTCTTTTCCCGTTGGATGGTTGTTTTAATGCGACATCTCGCCGACTGATGAGAAAATGTCCTGAGACCCAGCGAAGGTTGGGTTGGTGAGACAGTGTGAAGGGTCACATGCAGGTGACAAGTAGGTGGGCCCCCGATTGTGGAGAGATGAGGGCTTTGGCCTGGACCACGAGGAATCCAATACTTAGACACTCAGGAGAGTAGGCTAAGCCAGTGCAGGAAACCAGCAAAGGGTGGCCAAATTTGGGGGGTGGGGGGTGTACAGGAGAAGAAGATTATGGTGTCAAGGAAGTCAAAAGTGAAAAATGTTACCAGGAGGAAAGTGTCGCCACCCAGGTCGATGAGCCCTGAGATGTCAGGGAAATGGACGAGACCATCCTGTGGCTCCCACGTCGTGGAGGTTGTTGATGACCATTTCGGGATGAGTTTTGTGGAAGACATGGGAGAGAGCCAGGCGGGAATGATGGGAGAGAGTGGCCTGTGGAAGCAGATGTGGTTCTCTGAAGTGCCAGGTTGGCGGGGCTAGAAAGTCAGGCACCCCGGCAGTGCCGGGGCTGCCAGAGCACAGCATGTGCTGGTGGGAGGTCTTGGATTGGATGGGGGGTGCTTGGCTGCTGGGCTGCCCTCAGGGTTCTGTATAGGAGGCGATGCAGGGTTGCACTTGTCTTGTATGTGGGCATTTATCAGTGGCAGGTGAGGAGAAGGGAGAAAGACTTGGAGAGTCAGAGGCTGCCCAAGAAAATTGCTGTCTTCTAGAGGTCCCAGGGGACTCCTTGGTTTTTAGAGGAGGGCCACCTTCCCTGTGACCAAGGAGAGTTGTGACACTGTTTTTCTTTTCTTTTCCTTTTTTAACCATGTGATCGAGGTGTTGGCGAGAACCTTTCATTTCATTCTGTAGACATGCTTTTTTAAGTGCAGCATTATATCAGAGACATGGAATTTTAATTTTACTTTTTGCATCCAAGCTTGAACAATCAATTCTTGCCCTTCAGCCTGCCATAGTGTATTAAATTTACCCATTAGGAACATTTGGATTCAATAAATACAGAATTGATTAGCTCATTCTTGAAATGTCATTTAAACTTATTCTTTTTAGAGTTGCAGAACTTACTTTCATACTTACCAAAGAGCGTACAGGTTAGGAAAGGAAGGCTTATTTCTGTTTCTTTACTTTCTGTTTGTGGTTGGGATTTCATTTTTGTTTTCTGGGTGTATAGTTCCATATGTTTTAATACATGGATAGATTTCTCTATCTACATTTTTTTCCATATGTTTTAATACATGGATAGATTTTAATACATTTTTTCCATATGTTTTAATACATGGATAGATTTCTCTATCTACATTTTTGTTTTCTGGGTGTATAGTTCCATATGTTTTAATACATGGATAGATTTCTGTTCACCACCACTAGAACAAGGGCAGAGAACAGTTGCAATATCTCATGCAGCTAACTGGCTCTACGCAGTCCTTGCCGACCATCAACCTATGTGTTTTCCAAACTACAGCTTTGCCTTTTTTTTCTTGTTTTGAGATAAGGTTTCAGTCTCTCAGGCTGGATTACAGTGGCATACGCCATCAGAGGTCACTGCAGCCTCCAACTCGAGCTCAAGAAGTTCTCCTACCTCAGCCTCTGCAGTGGCTGAGACTATAGGTACACACTACTTAGCCTGGCTATTTGTGAAATTTGTGGAAATGGGGTCTTGCTATGTTGTCCAGGCTGGCCTCAAACTTGCAGCCTCAAGTGATACTCTTGCCTCAGCCTCCCAGGTGCTGGCATCATTGGTGTGAGCCACCTCTTCTGACCTGCAGTTTTGCCTTTTTGAGAATGGCATGAACAGAGTCATACAGAATGTAACTGTCGAGACTAGCCTCTTTCACTCAGCACATGCCTCTGAGATCATCCGTGTCATTGCATGTGTCTGTAGTTCATCCCTTTTAATTCCCTTGTAGTAAACCTTTGAAGAGCCGCATCACAGCTATCACCATTCACTTACCTCTTCAAAGACATTTTGGTAGTGGTCTTTTGTATCTAGTTTTTCATATTTAGCAAAATGTTTTCAAGGTTCATCCAAGTTGTAGCATCTATTGATACTTCCTTCCTTTTTATGACAGAATAATGAATATCCCATTGTAGAGATGGGCCTCACCTGTTTACCTGTGAGTCAGACGATGGACATTTTGTTGCTTCCACTTTTTGGCTGTTTTGAGGATGAGGCTGTGCACATTTCTGTGCAAGTTTTTGAGTGAACATGTGTTTCAATTCTTGGGTCCATACCTAGGAACAGAATTACTGGGTCACGTGCATCTCTGTGTTTAACCTTTTGAGGAACTGCTAAGCTGTTTTCTGAAGCGGCTGCGTATTTTACACTCCTACTGGCAATGTCGTGAAGGCTCCCTTCCTACTTCCTCACCAAAACCCTTATTTTCCAGTCGTTTGATGACAGCCATCCTGGTGGTTGTGCAATGGTATTACATTGTGATTTCAATTTGCGTTTCCCTCATGACTAGAGAGGTTGAACTTTTACATGTGCTTACTGGTTCTTGGAGAAATGTCTGTTCAAATCCTTTTGCTCATTTTTCACTTAGGTTTTCTTTTGATTAATGTTATTATTACTTTTTGGGATAGAGTCTCACTATGTTTCCCAGCCTGGTCTCAAACTTCTGGGCTCAAGTGGTCCTCCTGCCTCAGTCTTCCGAGTCGCTGAGATTCTTGGCACCTGCCATCATGTCCCAGCTGTCGACTCATCTTGTTACTGAGTTGTGAGAGTTCTTCATGGATTTTGGATCCCAGGCCCTTATCAGATACATGATTTACAGATGTTTTCTCCCAATCTGTGGATTGCCTTTTCGTTTTCTTCATAGTGCCCATGAACCATAAAATTTCTAATTTTGATGATATTCAATTTTCTTTTCTTCAGTTGCTTGTTCTTTTGATGTCACAGCTAGGAAATCATTGCCTAATCCAAGATGGAGATTTACTTCTGTGTTTTCTTCTGCGAGTTTCATAGTTTCACTTCTTATATTTAGGTCTTTGATTAATTTGGACTTAAATTTTATATATGGTGTGAGATAGAGGTTCAGTTTTCCTGTTTTACATGTGGCTAACCAGTGGCCCCAGCACAATTTCTTGTATTTGTCTTGGTACGTTTGGTGAAAATCAGTTAACCGTAAATGGGTTTGTTATTGTAGCTTTGTGGTAAGTTCTGAAATCAGAAGCTGAGTCAGGTTGTTTTGGGTATTCTGGACGCTCGCATTTTACAGGATCAACTTCTCCTCTTTTGCAAAGAAATCTAGCTGAGATTTTGTAGGGGTTGCATTGAATTTGTAGATCATTTTGAGGAGGATTGCCATCTGAACAGGACTACACCCCAGAAACGTGGAGTGCGTTTTCATTTATTTGGATTTTCTTTGGTTTGTGTCAATGATGTTTTATGTTTTTTTTCTTTTCAGTGTGCTAGTCATCTCTTTTGTTAAATTTATTCCTAAGGATTTTATTTTTTATGCTATTACAAATAGAATTGTTTCCTCAATTTTATTTTTGGGTTGTTTATTGCACATGTACAGAAATATAATTGATTTTTGTGTATTAATTTTGTATCCATTCATTGTGTCTAATATTATTTTTATGGATTCCTTAGGATTTTCTATGTAAAAGACAAGTCATCTGCAGAGTTTGACTCCTCAGGCAGGCAGTTTACGGCTTTGCCTCAGCCTTTTCATCATGCCTGTGGAGTCTCAGCACCAGTCAGAGGTGAGACCAGGGTCTTCTCAGGGCTTCCCTGAGCATGTGTGCAGGCTGGGGTGTAGGCACAACCTTTTCTTTGTGTAC
>NW_003852589.1:743302-751084 GCF_000181295.1 Otolemur garnettii
GTAACCAGGGATATTCATCACCTCAAGCACTTAGCATTTCTTTGTGTTAGCAATATTCTAATTCCGCTCTTTGAGTTACTGTAACTTAACTGTTGACTATATCACTTTGTTGTACTATCAAATGTTGATCATTCTGTCTAACTAATTAAATTTGTGTGCTCATTTACCACCCCGCTCTCTTCTCCTCTCCCTGTTGCCCTTCCCAGCCTCCGTCTACCATCATTCTACTCTGTCTCCATGAGGTCAGTGGTTTTCACATTTAGCTCTCACAGATGAGTGAGAACACGCGAGGTTTGGGTTTCTGTGCTTGGCTCATTTCACTTAACATGATGCTCTCCAGTGCCATCCACGCTGTTGCCAATGACAGGATTTTGTTCTTTTTGTGACTGCATAATATTCCATTGTGTGTATGGACCACAATTTCTTTATCCATCATCTGCCCATGGACACCCAGGATGATTCTGAATCTTGGCTTTTGTGAATAGTGCTGCAGTAAACATGGGAGAGCAGATATCTTTAGGAACTACTGATTTCCTTTCTTTCAGATATATACCTGGCAATGGGATTGCTGAGTCATACAGTTTTTTGAGGCACCTCCGTACTGTTCTCCATTGTGGCTGCACTAATTCGCATTTCCACCAACGTGTTTGAGGCTCCCCTTTCTCCATATCCTCACCAGCACTCGTTATTGGCTGTCTTTTTTATTGAGACAGAGTTTCACTATGCCACCCTCTGTAGAGTGCGGTGATGTCACAGCTCACAACAACCTCAAACTCTTGGGCTTACATGATTCTCTTGCCTCAGCCTCCCAAGTATCTGGGACTACAGGTGCCCGCCACAATGCCCAGCTATTTTCTTGTTGTAGTTGCCATTGTTGTTTAGCTGGCCCCAGCCGGGTTCAAACCCGCCAGCTTTGGTGTATGTGACTGGCACCATAACCACTGAGCTACAGGCACCTGCCTATTGGCTGTTTTTTTGATAAAGGCATTTTAACTGGGGTGAGATGATGTCTCATTGTAGTTTTTATTTTCATTTCTCTGATAACTAACAGTGTTGAGCACTTTTTCCATATACCTGTTGGCCATTTGTTTCTCTTCTTTTGAGAAACATCTGTTCAGATCTTTTGCCATTTTAAAATCAGATTATTTGATTTTTTTCCTACTGAGTTGTTAGAGCTCCTTATATATTCTAGTTATTCATCCCTTGTCAAATGGATATTTTACAATATTTTCTCCTGTTCTGTGGGTTGTCGCCTGACTTTGTTGATTGGTTTCTTTGCTGTGCAGAAGCTTTTTGCTTGCTGTGATCACATTTGTCCAATTTTGCTTTACTTGCCTCTGCTTTTCAGATATTAGCCAAGAAATCATTGCCCAGACCAATGCCCTGGAGTGTCCCCCAAGTGTTCTTTGTTAGTACTTTTGCAGTTTCAGGTCTTATATTTAAGACTTTATGATATATATTGATTTCACATTTTTCTCTGACGAGAGGTAGGGATCTAGTTTTGCTCTTCACCATATGGGTATCTGGTTTTCCCAGCACCATTTATTGAAGAGACTGTCCTTTTCCCAATGTAAATTTTCGGCAGCTTTGTTGAATGTGGTTTACTATAGATGTATTAATTTATTTCTGGGTTCTCTATAGTCTGTTACATTGGTTGATGCATCTGTTTTTATATCTGTGCCATGTTGTTTTGGTTACTAGAGCTCTGTAGCATAATTTGGAATGAGGTAAAGTGATTCTTCTAGTTTTGTTCTTTTTGCTCTGGATGGCTTTGGCTATTCTGGATGTTTTCTGATTCCATGTGAGTTTTAGGATTATTTTTCTGTTTCTATGAAGAATGTCATTAGCATTTTGATGGGGATTGCACTGAATCTGTAGATTGCTTTGGGTAGTGTGGAGATTTAACAATACTGATTCTTCCAACCCAGGAGCATGGAATGTCTTTTTGTTTTTCAGGTCCTCTTCAATTTCTTTCATCATCATTTTCTAGTTTTCATTGAGGAGATCTTTCATTTCTTTAGTTAATTTTATTCCCAAATATTTTATTCTATTGGTAACTAGTGTAAATGATACTACTTTCCTAGTTTCTTTTTTTTTTTTTAATTAAATCATAGCTGTGTACATTAATGCAATTCTGGGGTACAGTGTGCTAGTTTTACACACAGTCTGAAATGCTTTCATCAAACTGGTCAACATAGCCTAGTTTCTTTTTCAGATCGTTTGCTGTTGGCATGTAGAAATGTACTCATTTTTGCAGGTTGATTTTGTATTCTGCACCTTTGCTGAATTTATCAAATCTAAGAGGTGTGTGCGCCCATGTACATAGTCTTTAAGTTTTCCTAGATAAAAAGTCATATTGTCTGCAAACGAGGAACACTGGACTTCTCCCTCTCCAGTTTGACCTTTATTTCTTTCTCTTATCTGATTGCTCTCCCTAGAACTTCCAGGACTGTGGCAAATGATGGTGGTGAAAATGGACATCTAGGTCCCTTGTTGGCTGGACCAGCTGCTAGGACCTGTTATTTAAAGTGACTGAATTAGTTTTCTACTGCTGCTGTTACAAATTGCCACCCATTTAGTAGCTCAAAACAACCCAGATTCATTATTTCACAGTTTTGCGGATGAGAAGTTCAACACAGGACTTACTCAGTGGATTACAGCCGAGGTTTTGTCCCGTCCTGTGGCCCCTTGGGGAGAATCCATTTCCTTGCTCATTTAGGTGTTGGCAGAATCCAGTTCTTTGTGGTTTGTGATAGTTAATTTTATGTGTCAACTTGCCTGGGGTAAGGGATGCCCAGATCACTGGCAGGACATGCTTTAAGGGCGTGAGGATGTTTCTGTAAGAGATGAGTATTTGAATCAGTAGACTGAGCAGAGATTACCCTCATCAGTGTCGGTGGCCATCATCTGGTTGTGGCTTATATAGAACAAAACAGTGAAAAAGTGAATCTTCTGTCTTGTCTTGAGTTGGCACATCCATCTTCCAGTGCCCTTGGACATTAGTACTCACGGTTCCCAGGTCCCCAGTGAATCTTACTGCTTCTATTTGGGAATCTCTTATCTACCAAACGCAAGATGCAAGGCACGGTGTTAGGATTAGGACTAGGACTCAGGCCTGACACAACCTGGCCTCCCTATGCCATCTGGCTAGAATTCCTGCCTTTAATCAGGATTTGTTGAGTGGTTGAGTAGATTATGTCATGATTATTTGACACTTTGGTAAGTCCTTCCTTATTATAACTGTGACTTCTTAAAATTCCTTTAACAGGTGTCAAAACTTCCTTTTCTAACATTCTCAAGAAGATATTCATGGCAGGTTTTTATGCTGACTCAGAGTCCATAGGAGGGAGGTGAGGACAGTTGGGGCTCTTGTTAGGGTCGTGGGTGACATTGTTCTGTCCATTCTGCCTGGTTGAAGGACATGATGACGGGGAGCTTTGGGGGAACTGACAAAGGCCTCTGGAAATGTCGAGCCAGCTGCTCTGGTTCATAATTCATGTTTTTACTCTCCATTCCTTACTCTTTTAATGCACTCTGGCCCAGATGGCCCTGTGCTTGAAGAAATTTGTCTTAGAAAAAAGGTGATTTTGAGTCCTCTGCAGTTTGTGGAAATAGTTCTGAAAAATGTAGGTGTGGGTTGCATAGCTACCGATAAAATGATGCCAGGAAACAGGTTAAAATTGGGACTTTTTCCCTACGTAGAAGGTGGACTGAGCCACAGAGGTCCCTGCCAAGGAAAGGGAGGATGTGGCAGCCTGTGAAAGGTGAAGGGGAAGCGCAGGAGAGTGGCCGGCGGGAAGGCGGCTGTGGAGTGGAGGCTTTGGGACTTGTCAGAGTTGGCCTGTCCAGAAAGCCCCTTTAGAAGACTTCCTGCCTCCACTCACTGGCGACTCCACTCTTTTCAGGCTGTGCACATGGGAGTCACCCTTGACCCACCCTCACATCCCACACAGCCCATTAAGAAGATAAATCACAAGACGATCTGCCTCTTCCTCCTGCTGCATCCTGTCTGGGAGTGCGGCACCTTCCCACTGCTCACCCTGCCCATCTGTGCCCTCCCCACAGTTTGCTCTCTGCCCAGAAGCCCCAGCCATTCTTTAAAACGGACATCAGCGTGTCATGACCCTGCAAGGCTCCCTGTCCCACCCTAACTCCCAGGTCTCCTCTCCTTCTGGCTCTCTGGCCTTCTCCCTGTCTGCTGTCACCTCCTGGGGCTCCTCATGTCCTTCCCCACCCAGCTCAGTGCCTGGTTTGCTCCCTGGACCCCGGCTGTTCTTGTGGCTCCAGAATCTTCAGGGCTTTCCTCAGAAGGCAGCTTCCCAGTGGGCCCCTGATGGCTGTTTAAGGTTAGGCCTTCCCTGAAAGCAGGATCTCAAGATGTTTGAACATCTGTGTTCACTGAAGCCAAAAGGTGGGAACAACCCAAGTGTCCATTAGCAGATGAATGGATAAAGAAAATGTGGCATAGACGGGATATTATTCAGCCTTAGAAAGGAAAGAAAGTGACATATGCTGGGGTGGGAGGAACGTAGCTTGAGGACATTACAATGAGTGAAATAAGCCAGCCATGAAGTCAAGAATACCCAGTCACATGAGGACGCAGAACAATCAGAGTCACCTAGACAGAAAGTAGAGAGTGGTGGCGGGGGCTGCGGAAGGGCAGGAAAGCTGTTGGTGGTGGGATACAGAGTTTTAGTTTTGTGAGATGAAAAAGTTCTAGAGATCGGTTATATTATAAGTTCCCCTTAGTTGGTACTGTACATTTAAAAATGGTTAAAGTGTAACATTCTTCTTAGCAAAGTATCTCAAGAATGGAAGAAAAAGGATCCAATGTACTCAGCCCTACTATGAAACTAATTTATAGCTTTCATATGAAAACTATAACCCAATTATGGCCCAAGAATTAGGGGAAAGGGAGGGGAGAGGAAGGGGAGGATGGGTGGAGGGAGGGTAATTGGTGGGACCACACCTACAGTGCATCTTACAAGGGTACGAGTGAAACTTACTAAATGTAGAATGTAAATGTCTTAACATAATAACTAAGAAAATGCCATGAAGGCTATGTTAACCAGTTTGATGAAAATATTTCAAATTGTATATAAAACCAGCACATTGTACCCCATGACTACATTAATGTGCACAGAGATGATTTAACAACAACAACAAAAAAGGTGAAAGTGTGTTATGTGGTGTTTATGTTATGTGTTTTTTAACAACAATAAAGAAAGCTACAACACAACACAAAACAAAACAACACAAAAAACTAGGCCTTCCCATGGCACCACCTGGTCTCATCATTCACCCCACCCAGCTCTCATCATTCTTTTTTTTGACACAGTTTCACTGCACTGCCCTCAGTAGAGTGCCATGTTGTCATAGCCCACAGCAATTGCAGCCTTGGGCTTAAGCGATTCCCTTGCCTCATCCTCCTGTGTAGCTGGGAATATAGGTGCCTGCCACAAGCAGCTGTTTTTTGTTGCAGTTTTCATTGTTGTTTAGCTGGCGCAGGCTGGATTTGAACCCGCGAGGCTCGGTGTATGTGGCTGATGCCGTAATCATGTTATACCCGAAATTCCCTCAAACTGGTCCCAGCAAACAGTCCGAGACACATTCCAATGTAAAAAGCAAGAAGTGAGTTTTATTCAGGCCCGGGAAGCCCGGGCCTGGACTCTCCTGGTGTACACACCGAGGAAGAGCCCCAAACTCGGGGTAGAGCAAGTTTTTATGGGGTACAGAAAGCAAGAAGGGTAGGGTCTGTTACGAGTATACTCTTGATTGGTAGTTGGTGATTTCATTAGTAAAGGAGAATTTGGATTGGTATAGGTGAGGGGTGGGGGGTCTCTTAACCAGGGGCTAGAGTTGGTGCAGCCTGATTAGGTGGCTGGAGGCAAATACCTGTATTTCAAGGTAATAGAAACTTATTGTTTATTATGGCAGCTGTTTGCCTAAGGTGACTTAGTTTATAGTTCACAATGGCTGTGGGACTAGGGGTGGGGGAGGCAGCAGGGAGTGGCCCTGCAGGTTTTACTGGCAGAGGTTGGGGTGAAGGGCTAGGAATGGAGCTTATGCAGTAAACAGCTAGGAATGGGGCTCGTGCAGTAAACAACAAAATGGAGCTACTCTGGCCCTCTCAACCAGCTCAGCTACAGGCGCTGAGCCCCTCATCGTTCTTAAGTGCCTGATTTTCTTACTTAGGTGGTCTCCCTCTAGAACAGGTGTCCTCAAACTACGGCCCCCAGGCCACATGGGGACCGCCTAGGACATTTATCCGGCCCGCCAGGTGTTTTTGCTGCCGCAGTCTGTCCTGCTTAGCAGCTGACTCGTCCGAGGCTTGCAGTCCGGCCCTCCAAAGAGTCTGAGGGACAGTGAACTGGCCCTCTGTTTAAAAAGTTTGAGGAGCCCTGCTCTAGAATGTAGACCCCATAAGGGACAGACTGTTGGTTGTTTTGTTCACTAATGGTCTGGAACAGGGCTGGTAGCCACCAGCAGAGCCAGGGACAGGAAGCGGAGGTCTCCTGGGTAGAGGCTCTTTGGAGAAGAGAATGAGAATTTGCATGTGGGTAGGAATGTTCCTTGTGGAATAGGACAGATAGGGCTGGTGTTTGTTTTTAAGGCAGAGGAGACAGTCATCATTGGCCAAATAAGGACTATAGCAGTCTTGCAAAAATGGGTGCCTTACCTGTTCACATCACGTGCCAGTCAGCATGGCTCATGGGCAGCTCAGCCGTATGTACGTCGATACCATGCAGCTCCCTCGTGGCGTGGACAAGGTGGAGGGGAACGTGGCTTTTGCAGAGGGAAAAGCTCCTCATCCAGTTGCTTTTTGCTAGTATAGATCAATAGCTTTTAAGCTGGTTCTGTGGAACCTTAGGGTTTTAAAATTCTTTTTCAAATAGAACACTTTAGCTTTTAGTGGTTTTATATTTCGATGCTCAACCTGGTGAGTAATTTGGCAACGTGTTCTGTTGCAGTGTGGCTTTCCAGGCCTTGGGAGCTGGGTATACCGACCAGCTTCCTCCCTTGGCCCCTTTACTGCTGGGTAGTTCAAAGCAGGTGCCCATCTTGTCCCTAAGATTATTTTGCCATTTTGAAAGGTCAGGGAGAGGTACCTAAAACAAGGCAATGAATGGAAAACAGGTTTTCTTTAAGGCTCAGTACTTAAGGCTAAGACATCACACAAAAGGAAGTGTTTAAGGAGGGATTTAAAAAGGAAATCTCACTGGGGATGAAAAGATGCTGATGTTTTAAAGAACCTGAGCGATTCCAGAGAAAAGAAAGTGTAGTCGTTGGGTGAATATTTCCTGTAGCATAAATGCTGTAATTCACTATTTATGTATAAAACTTGAGCAGGACAAAGCTTGGCAGTGGCTTAAAGAACTGAGAGGGAGGAGGGTTGGTGTCTCAGTGAGCTTTGGCTGCTGTTTACAGATAGAACGCAGACCTGGGTGTCTTAAAGAATAGGTATTTATTGCTCACAGTTCTGGAGCCTGAGAAGGCCCAGATCAGGGTGCCAGCAGATTAAGTTCCTGGTGACGGCCTTGTTTTGCATGTGGCTGACTTGTCATATCCTTACATGGCGGAGGGAGAAAGTCCTGGTATTCTTTTTATTCTTATAACGTAGGGTGACCAGAAATCCCACTTTGTCCCACTTCTGGCGGCATTTTAAAAAAGTCCCGATTTTTGGAAAGAATGCACGAACTGGCGTGAGAACAAGAAGGGAATATATGGTTTTCGGCTGCCATGTGGCTATTTCGCCAGAATATGAGTTTTTTTTTTTTTTTT
>NW_003852589.1:751415-752873 GCF_000181295.1 Otolemur garnettii
CCTCCGCCATGTTGTCCCGCCTTACCGATGTTAAAATCTGGTCACCCTATTATAAGAGCCCTAACCCCAACGTGGGGGCTCCACTCTCATGAGGTCATCTAACCCTGATCACATCCTGAAGGACCCATCTTTCACTACTATCCTATTGGAGGTTAAGGCTTTAACATTCACATTTTGGGAAGGGGGACACAATTCAATCTGTCATAGCAGGAGTGATCATTATGAAAGGGAGAGAGAGGTTACTGGTTTTACCACCTGGGTATGGTTATCTGGGCTTGGTTTGTGTCCTTGACTAAGTTGAAATGTTTCCATTTCTCTCTCTCTCTTTTGAACCACTCAGTGTGTGTTAGCTACTGCATGTTTGTTAATTCCAAGACTGAGCATTGTTTTATGGATCCTGAAGCACATGTAGTTTGAGGGCCCCATTTTATGACAAAGAATAAAAAATACAAACAAGACAGGGCCTCTGCAAGGGACCTCTGGATGGAGCTTGAGCATGTGGGTGGCCCCCAAGCTTAAGTTTTATTAGTTTCATGGTAATTCTGGTTGGCCCATTTCATTATTTTTTTCTTTAAAGTAATGATTGTTTACCGTTTTTTAAAATCTTAGCAGTCAGTAGTTCACTGTAGAAAATTTAGAAAATATAGACGACATGCCCTAGGTACATAGCTGTGAAATAATCATTGTTAATATTTTAGGATGAATAAGCATTTTGATTGCTGTGTGTGTTATTTTCACATTTTAATGCTGCTATGCCAGAGCCTGGATGTATCTTTACAATAGATGGTATGTCAGTGGTGTCAGCAGCACCCTTTTCCCACTGTACGCCTTACAGTTGCTGGTGTCTTATATATGCTGGGATAAGGGGCTTGTCATGCCTGCACTAAACTCTGGGAGCACCTCCCAAAGTCGGAGGTGATGGAGGACTGGAAATCCCCAGAGGTGACAGAGTGAGATGCTACCACCACAGTCTTCAGTTGTGGAGATGAGCGATGAGTCTTAGCACATGGCTGGCTCTGGGCAGTGTCAGGCAGAGGCTGGTTCACATCACATGTTGTAAGTTCCCTTTTATAGAGTTGTAGACCCTGGTAGACACCATTGAGATTGTGCACAAGATATCCAGACAGAAAAGTTGTTCTGTGTGTAAAATACAAAATGTTCTCATTAACTGGATCAGAATACCAGTAATTGGCATTGGAATGTACCAGTATATCTTTATCGAATAAATTCACTGAAAATAGTTTTTTAGCTGCTCTTATATCCCTGTAAATATACACATACAAAACAAAGATGCACACACCTGTAATCCTAGCCCTCTGGGAGACTGAGGAGGGTGGGCTGCTTAAGCTCCGGAGTTTGGGACCAGCCTGAGCAAAAGTGAGACCCTGTCTCTACTAAAAATGGAAAAACTGAGGCAGGAGGATCGCTTGAGCTCAAGTTGGAGGTTGCTGTGAGCTA
>NW_003852589.1:753837-754899 GCF_000181295.1 Otolemur garnettii
GAGGAGAGTCACTTGAACCCAGGAGTTTGAGGTTGCAGTGAGCCACGATCATACTACTGCACTGTAGCTGGGGCTACAAACTGAGACCTTGTCACAGAGAAAGAAAGGAAGGAAGGGAGGGAGGAAGGGAGGGAGGGAGGAAGGAAGGAAAAGTGAAGAATTCATTGACATTTAGTGCATTCATATTATTATGTAGCCACTTCTATCAAGGACCAAAGTATTTTCATTATCCCCAGAGGAAATCCCATACTTTCTCCCCATTCCACTCTCTCTTAGCCTGTGGAAACAATCAGTCTGGATTCTGTAGCTATGGCTTTACCTATTCCTGATATTTCATGTAATTGGAATCATACAGTATGAGAGTATTAATTTTTCCTGAGTTTTCTTTCTGAATTTTTGAAGGATAGTTTTGTAGGATATATAATTACTGGTTGGCAGTGTTTCCCCCCCCTAACATTTTAATAATGTCATCTCATAGCCTTCTGCATGGTTTCTGATGAGAAATTGGTAGTCAGTCTTAATGAGGATCTTTGTACGTGATTGGTAACTTCTCTCTTTTTGCGTTTAAGATTCTCTCTGTCTTTTCTTTGAGATGAGGTCTCATAAAATTGCCCAGGCTGGTCTCAAACTCCTGGGTTAAGCATTCCTCCTGCCTCAGCCTCTTGAGTAGCTGGGACTACTCAAGGTGTGTGTGTGCCGCTGCACCTAGCTTTGTCTTGTGTTTTGACAGCTGGACTATAATGTGTCTCATGGTAGATGGATTGATTTTTATTTATTTTGAAATCTGCTGGTCATGTGTGTGTAGATTTGTGTCTTTTTATCAAATTTAGAAAGTTTTTTCATTATTCAAATATTCTTTGTAACCCGCTTTTGCTTGTTTATCCTTGTGAGATTCCCACTATGTACTTGATGTTAATATGCTTGCAGTGTCTCATAGGTCCCTTAACACATTGTTTTTTTTGTTTTTTTTGTTTTTTTTTGAGACAGAGCCTCAAGCTGTCCCCTTGGGTAGAGTGCTATGGCTTCACTGCTCACAGCAACCTCCAACTCCTGGGCTCAAGC
>NW_003852589.1:754933-756996 GCF_000181295.1 Otolemur garnettii
GCCACAGTGCCTGGCTATTTTTTGGTTGCAACCATTATTATTGTTTGGTAGGCCCAGGCTAGATTCAAAACCACCACCTTAGGTGTATGTGGCTGGCGCCTTAGCCGCTTGAGCCATAGGCGCTGAGCCTCTTAACACATTGTTGACTGGCAGTTTTACACAGCTATGTCATGTCACTGGCTGTTATCATGGTGACATGATCAGGAAATCTTTTACAATATCCTACATCATCCTATGTTTTAAAAATTGTGATACCTAATGGAAGTTAATACACAAGTTAACTTGTGATTGGTTGATAAGATTTGGGCATGAAAACATGAGTTAATTTGTGACAAGTCAACAGTGTGTCAAGCTCTGTTCTTTTTCTTCATTCTATTTTTAAATTATCTTTTATTAAATCATAGTTTTGTACATTGATGTATTTATGTGGTTCAGGATACTGGTTCGACGTACAATGTGGAATATTTACATTGAACTAAATAGCACATCCATTACAATTATACTAATTTCTGAATAGTTTTGAAATGTACCATTGCATCATGCACATTAGGTGAGGTCCCTCCAAATACCCTCCCTCCTCCCATATCCCCTCTGACCTTCCCTCTCTCCTCTTCCCTTCTACTTTCTGGACTATAGTTGTATTTTGCCGTTCATATGAATGTGTAAGTGATTATATATTGATTTCATAGTAGTATTGACTACATTGGATATGTTTTCTCCCATTCTTGAGATACTTTACTAAGAAGAATATGTTCCAGCTCCATCCAGGTAAACAAAAGATGTGAAGTCTCCATCTTTTTTATGGCTGCATAGTATTCCATAATGTACATATACCACAATTTGTTAATCCGTTCATGGGTTGATGGGCACTTGGGCTGTTTCCATCTCTTGGCTATTATGAATTGGGCTGCAATAAACATTCTGGTGCAAGTATCTTTGTTGTAAAATAATTTTTGATCATCTGGGTATATACCTAGTAGAGGAATTGCAGGATCCAGTGGTAGGTCTCCTTTTAGTTCCTTGAGTGTTCTCCAAACTTATTTCCAAAAAGGTTGTATTAGCTTGCATTCCCACCAGCAGTACAGAAGTGTTCCCTTCTCTCTGCATCCATGCCAACATCTATAGTTTTCAAGTTCTCTGTTGATTCTAGTTATCAGACGATTGTCAGAAGCATAACCTGCAAAAACCTTCTCCCAATCTGAAGGTTGTTTGCTTTACTTACTGTGCTCTTGGCTGTGCAAAAGCTTTTAGTTTGATCAGATCCTAGTAATGTATTTTTGGTGTTGCTTCAATTGCCTGGGGGGTCCTCCTCATAAAATATTCTCCCAGGCCAATTTCTTCAAGTGTTTTCCCTGCACACTCTCCAAGTATTTTTATAGTTTCATGTCTTAAGTTTAAATCTTTTATCCAATTAGAATCAATTTTTGTTAATGGTGAAAGGTGGGGGTCCAGTTTCAGTCTTCTACAGGTTGCTAGCCAGTTCACCCAGCACCATTTGTTAAATAGGGAGTCTTTCCCTCACTGGATATTTTTAATAGGCTTGTTGAAGATCAAATGATGATAATAGTGGGGTTCATCTCTTGGTTTTCTATTCTGTTCCATAAATCTGTTGCTCTATATTTGTGCCAGTACCATGCTGTTTTGATCACTGTTGATTTATAGTATAACCTGAAGTCTGGTAATGTGATACCTCCTGATTTGTTCTTATGTCTGAGTAAGAACATAAGTATTTGCTATTCGAGGTTTTTTTCTGATTCCATATAAAACAAAGTACTATTTTCATCAAATTCTTTAAAGTATGACAATGGTACTTTAACAGGGATTGCATTAAATATGTAGATTGCTTTTGGTAGTATGGACTTTTTAACAATGTTGATTCTTCCCAACCATGAGCATGGTGTGTTTTTCCATTTGTTAACATCTTTAGCTATTTATTTTCTCAGAGCTTCATAGTTCTCTTTATAGAGATCTTTCATGTCCTTTGTTAGGTAAATTCCCAGATATTTCATCTTCTTTGGCACTATTGTAAAAGGAATAGAGTCCTTAATTTTTTTTTCAGCTTG
>NW_003852589.1:757564-762732 GCF_000181295.1 Otolemur garnettii
TTAGTTTCCATGACTTTGTTTGAATATGAGGATTCCTGTTGCTGTTGAGTTCAACTTTTATTCCATGGTGGTCTGAGAAGATACAAGGAATAATTTCTATACTTTTAAACTTGCTGAGGTTAGACTTGTGTCCTCAGGTATGATCTATTTTGGAGGATGACCTGTGGGCTGATGAGCAGAATGTATATTCAGTTTTATTAGGGTGAAATGTTCTGTAGAGGTCTGTAAAGTGCATTTGTTCTAGGGTCAGGTTTAAGTCTAATATTTCTTTTTTTAGTTTCTTCTTGGAGGATCTATCCAAAACTGTCAAAGGGATGTCAAAATCTCCAACTATTATAGCGCAGGAAGATATCAAGTTGTTCATATCCATTAGGGTCTGCTTTATGAATTGAGGAGCATTCGGGTAGGGTGCATACATGTTACTTATTGAAATCTCTTCGTGTTGTGTATTTCCCTTGACAAATATGTAGTGACCTTTCTTATCTTTTTTTTATCATTTTTAGTTTAAAGTCAATTGTATCTGCTACTGAAATTGCAACCCCTGCTTTTTTCTGGTTTCCATTTGCCTGTATTATGCAACTCCATCTCTTCACCCTAAGTCTATTTTTATCCTTTAAGGTAAGGTGAGATTCTTGTATTTAGCAGATATCCAGTCTGAGTTTATGTATCCAGTCAGCTAGGCTGTGCCTCTTTAGAGGACAATTTAAACCATTCACACTAATTGAGAGAATTGATAAGCCTGATTGTGTTTTGAGTGTCATGATTTTTGGATGTCCAGTGGATATTTTTAATCCTTTCAAAAATTTCTCAGTGAGTTTACTTTGGAGGTAGAGCATTGTGCTGGTCATTGTGGAGGATGGATCTGAGAATATCCTGGAGAGCTGGTTTAGTTGTGGCAAATTTCTTCAACATGTCTATGTCATTAAAGTATTTGATTTCTCCATCACAAATGAAACTCAGTTTAGCTGGATATAGGATCCTGGCCTGGAAGTTGTTTTGTTTTAGGAAACTAAAGGTCAGTGACCATCTTCTTCTGGCTTCTAATGTTTTGGCTGAGAGATCTGCAGTTATTCTAAGATTTCTCCCTTTGTAGGTAATGCTTTTCTTATGTCTGACTTCTTGCAGAATTTTCTCCTTTGTCTTAACTTTGGCATAGTTAATCACAATGTGTCTAGGAGATGCTTCATTTGGATTGAGTCTTGCTAGGGGTTCTGAAACTGTCTGCTCTCTGAAATTCTGTATCTCTTGCAATGCTTGCGAAATTCTCCTCCAAAATCTCTTGGAGTAGAGCATCTGTATCTTTAGGATCATCCTCTTCTCCTTCAGGAATTCGTATAAGACAAATGTTTGATCTTTTGGAGTGATCCCACAACTCTTTCAGGGAATAATCAGTTTTTGCTCTCCATTTGTCTGCCTCTTTGAGTGTTTGGGAATGTTCAAAAGCTTTACCTTCACTTTCAGAGATCCTTTCTTCTGCCTGGTCAACTCTATTACTGAAAGATTCTACTATATTTTGGAGCTCCTTAACTAACTTTTTTTGTTTCCTTGAGCTCTGCTATCTCTTTTCTTATTATGTTAATATCTTTGGTGACTTGGGTTTTGAATTCATTAATTTATTGAGACAACTTTAGAATTACTCCTTAGAATTCAGTTTCTATCTTTTCTTTCCTTCTATTTATCTGATTTGCAATCCTTAGTCCAAATTCAGTTTCTGATATTGATGCCATTTGCCTATGCATGGCATCTTCAATTGTATCTCCTTTATCATTTCTTGGGGTGGGGGGTTGATCTTCTTTGGTTATTCATGTTACCACAGTTCTTCTGTTGGGTCCGAACCATGTTTATTTTCCACCATTTGGTTATTAGAACTGGTAGAGTGAGATTATCCCAGGTAGTAGAGATAACTTCTTACCAAAGAAGTAGGATTTATAATTGTGGCTTATCTCTTACAACCTTACTAAGGCCCCTTTTGGAGTTTTGGCTGAGGACTCTGAGGACCTACTTGGTGAGATAGTGTAAGCTAGCTCTGTTTTGATATCAGCCAACCCCTACCCTATCCTCAGAAACCACAGTATTAGATTTAAATCTTGACTATGAAGAAATACAAACAGGTGTGGTGCCCAGCCCCCACCCTTCAGTTCTTTTCTGCTACAGAACTTCGAAGGTCAACTTCAGAATGTCCCTGAGTGTGTTAGGTAATTACTCCAGAAAAGCCCCTTCCCCAGAAAGCCCCTTCCTGGTTTCAACAGACCAAGACTAGCTGTCTCACTCTTAAAGTTAAAGCTCCTTTCCAAGCACAGGAAGTTGCCCTCTGAACAACAGGAAGTTGCCTGCTAGACGTCTCCTTATCTCCGTGTCCCAATTACCCACTAAAAATTTGATCCTGCAATTCCTTTATTAGGCATATATCTAGAAGACCAAAAACCACTTTACAACAAAAATATTTGTATCAGAATGTTTATTGCAGCCCAATTCATAATTGGTAGGTCATCGAAGAAGCCCAAGTGCCCATTGATCCATGAATGGATCAATAAACTATGGTATATGTACACCATGGAATACTATGCAGCCATAAAGAAAGGTGGAGACTTTACCTCCTTCATGTTTACATGGATGGAGCTGGAAAATGTTCTTAACAGAGTATCACAAGAATGGAAGAAGTATCCAATGTACACAGCCCTATTATGAAACTAATTTATAGCTTTCATATGAAAGCTATAACCTAAATATAGCCTAAGAATAGGGGGAGGGGAGGGAGAGGAGAGGGAAGGGGGGTGAATGGGTGGAGGGAGGGTGATTGGGGGGATCACCTCTATAGTTTATCTTTCAAGGGTATAAGTGAATCTTTCTAAAAGTAGAATATAAACAACTTAACATAATAACTAAGAAAATGACATAAAGGCTATATTAACCACTTTGATGAAAATATTTCAAATTGTATATGAAAACACCACACTGGTACCTCATGATTGCATTAATGTACACAGCTAACATTTAATTAAAAAAAAAAAAAAAGACTTGGAAAAAAAAGAAAAGAAAAAGAAAATTTCAAACTTATGGCCTGCCCCAACAGCTCTTTCCGCCAGAGCAGTAACTCCTTATTGGCTATTCTACCATCCCATCCCCATTCTGAGACTTCCCCTAACTAACCCTATATAAGAGTGCACTTTTATTTTAGTCCCTCCTCTTCTCCTTGTCCTCTTCTCTCTCTCCTCTTCACTCTCCTCCTGTCTCTCCTCTTTATTCTCTTCACTTTTCTTTCCTCCTTGGTGCTGCTCTGCAGCATCCCTCACCAATAAAAACCTTTCATACAAGCCTTGGTGGTCTGTGAAATCTCTGCCAGTTGAGTGCCACCCTTTCATCTGGTGTCAGAAGCAGGCTGTAATTAAGGAACGCTCCCAAGGGTAGCTTCCACCCCCTCCACAGGGTTTTAGCTCCTGGGGGTTCCCTATCCTCTTCTCACACTCCTGGCGCTCAGCACCACATGGACTTGTGTCCATCCATCAAGGTGCTCTAACCAGCACTCAACACCAGCCTCATCTAGACTTAGTGAGTACCCCGATGGGAGTGAGTTTTCCCTAATCATGGGCTGGGTTGCTTATATTCCTGGCAATTCAACCCGTTTCTCGAGGCTTGAGTTTCCTATTCCCATTGACCTTGCGTGGCTTAAACCAGGGCTTCCACGCCTTGCACGAAAATTCCTGGTGCCAGGTCTCAAGCTCTCCTCGGTCCCAAAGGTCTGACACTGATCGGGGTACAGTAACAACTGTCCTATACTGTGTTCTCTTCTTCATGGCCAGCAATAAGGCAATGAACACATCTGCCCTTTGTCCTGGTTCTTGCGTGATTCTACTCACTTTATTCCTGTGAGGAATTGCCATGGGTGCAGGCCATTCTGTCCCACCTAACTCTCCCTTAGGGTGCTTATTATGCCACCTGGTAGAATTAGGATTAAACTAAAAGCCAAAAAATTAATTAAACTCTCTACCCAGGTTTGGCCACTTTACAAGCTAGACAACCAGAGTATCTGGCCAGGTTATGGTTCATTTGATTTTTCTTTAATTCAAGACTTATATAACTATTACGAGCACCTTGGCAAATGGAACAAGATCGCCCATGTTCAGGACTTCTCATATCTTAGAAGTAAGCCTAATTTATGTTCAGATGATTCCAAAATTCCTGTAGCAAAGGGCTATTCTGCTCTCTATCTCCCTGAACCAGACCCATTTGACCTGACCCATGAGCCTCTGCTGCGCAAGCAAGCGGCCACCGGTTCCAGAACTGGAGTAGTTCCTGTTCAGCCCTGCCATATTCGGCTCCTCCCTCAACCACACAGTTGCCTCCACCGTCTGTCCCTCCTACTTCCCTGTTAGCTCGTCTCCTAGCTCATCCCCTCCACCTAGCCCTCAGAGTTGTTCCGGGTCGTCTCTCAGTCCACTGCCAGCTGCTCCAAGAAACACTTCCAGACCTCTTTACCCCTTTCTTCCTCCAGCTCCTCCATATAATGGTCCTACAATGCCACAGTATAGCAATATAGACAAATTACAAACTAATTCTACTGCATCCGCTACTCACCCTTCACTTCCCTCCTGTCCCCTCACCCGATCCTGTTCCCATCAGTCTCCAGAATTAAAGGAACCTTCAGCTCCCTCTCACTTCCTGGCCCTGCTCGTCAGGTAGCTGGAGTCAATGGTGTAATTTCTGTTTATGTTCCTTTCCTTTCCCCATGACTGAGCTCACACACCTTAAAGTTAGACTAGGTTCCTTTACTTTCTAATTCTTCTCATTTTATTCAAGAATTTCAATTTATTACTATGTCCTATCAACTTACCTGGCATGATGATTTTGTTATTTTAGCTAAAACCCTAGCTCTGACGAGCGCAAACGAGTGTGGGAGAGGGCGAAAGAGGCAGCAGATCAATTTCATATGTCAAACAATGAGCATCCTACAGGTGACACCACGGTCCCTAACTCCCAGGCAGATTGGAATTATAATAATAATGCTGGGGGAAAAAGTAGAGACATTTTTATTACCTGAATTCTTTACGAACTTAGAAATTCTGCCAAAAAGGCTATCAATTATGATAAATTATGGGAAGTCACACAAAATAAGTCTGAGAATCCTTCAGCTTTCCTCCAGTGCCTTACTAAGGCTTTTGTTAAGTATA
>NW_003852589.1:762858-763071 GCF_000181295.1 Otolemur garnettii
CTTGGAGCACAGACCCATGACACTCCTGGCCGTGATCTTAGACACAGCCTTTAAGGTTTACATGGGGCGAGATGTTGTTTTCTGAAGGGAAAATAAAAAATCTTAAACCCAGGATTATCAGATGCTAGCTCAAAATATTACAAACAGTGACACTGAGGCCATCATTCCTAACCTGTCTAAGTCATCAGGGGCCAAAGGCTACTTCATGACTCA
>NW_003852589.1:763167-764727 GCF_000181295.1 Otolemur garnettii
TTGGCCCAGAGAGGATATGGGGCCAGCCAACCTGCAGCACCTACAGCAGACTTGTTGGGGCTTCCCTGTTCTGAAGACTGACAAGACCCTGGCTTCTCTCACCTGATGAAGATCACCTCTAGGGAGCCAAGGGTAACCCTGATGGTGGCAGGTAGGATGATTGCCTTCCTAGTAGACACAGGGGCTAGCTTCTCAGTTCTTAAAATGTTCAGCGGTCCTAACTCCTTGTCGCCTACCTCTATTGTCAGGATAGAAGGTTTCTCCCACTGTCCATGTCAAACTCCTTTTTATACTGCACGATCGACAATTTCTCATTTATACATTCCTTTTTGGTGTTGCCTTCCTGTCCAGTTCCCCTTCTGGAACCTGCGCCATACCACATTCTTAACCTTCAAACCTCTCTTTTATCTGACCTATCATTTGGAAAGTAACATACTTTCCAAATTAGGTACCACCCTCACTTTTAATTTTAAATTAATAGGTACTGGCCCATCTCCTTCTGCCTCACTCTGCCTCGTCCTTTCCCAAGCCATCAAAGACTCGTCTTTGCCCTGGCCCATTCCACCAGAGCAAGTAAATCCTAAGGTTTGGATACTAAAACCCGGTCAATAACCTCCTGCTCTATAGTCCCACCTTACATGACTCTAAGCGAGACACCTGTTCCCTTCTTAATTTCCTTGCAGATAGGGCATATCAGGTCTCTCCCTCAAAGGTTCAGTTGTTCCTATAAGAAGTCACTTACCTTGGTGTCCTTTTGTCCCTGTGCTTCAAAGCTATTACCATAGACAGAAAAAGCCGCCTTCACAACTTTACCCACCACAAAACAAGAACTCCTCTCCTTTCTAGGATTAGCTGGATACCTTAGAGCATAAATTCCCAACTTTTCTCTCCCAACTGCTTTTTTATTTAACGCTACTCGAGGTGACCCTCATAAGCCTCTCCTAACCTCCATTTCCACTTCTATTAAATCTCTACAGCATGGTTTATTAGAAGCTCCAGCCCTCCACCTTCCTGATCTTTCTTGCCACTTCCTCCTATATGTCACAGAAAACCGTGGGTTTGCTCTTGGCATGCTTGGACATCAGCTAGGCCCCACCTTTGCTCCAGTTGCCTATCTCTCAAAACAGTTAGATCACACTATTCGAGATTGGGCCCCTTGTCTCAAGGCATTGGCAGCCACAGTTACTCTAATACAAGAATCAAAGAAACTTAGTTTTGGTTTCCCTACTACTGTCCTGTCCCCTCATTCTCTATCTGATCTTTTGAGATACAAAAATTTTCAAACCCTGCCACCATGCCGCATTCTTTTTTTTTTTTTTTTTTTGAGACAGAGCCTCAAGCTATCACCCTGGGTAGAGTGTCGTGGCATCACACACAGCTCACAGCAACCTCCAAATCCTGGGCTTAAGCGATTCTTTTGCCTTAGCCTCCCAAGTAGCTGGGACTACAGGCACTGATTTTAGTTCTCGTTGTTTGGAAGGCCCAGGCCGGATTCAAACCTGCCAGCTCTGGTGTATGTGGCTAGTACCTTAGCCGCTTGAATTACAGGCACTGAGCCTT
>NW_003852589.1:764747-766005 GCF_000181295.1 Otolemur garnettii
CTCCTGGGCTCAAGCGAGTCTCCCGCCTCAGCCTCCCAAGTAGCTGGGACCACAGGCGCCTGCCACAACGCCTGGCTATTTTTTTGGTTGCAGCTGTCATTGTTGTCTTTTTGGCGGGTCCGGGCTGGATTCAAACCTGCCACCTTAGGTGTATGTGGCTGGCACCTTAGCCACTTGAGCCACAGGCGCTGAGCCCATGCTGCATTCTTAACCTTCAAACCTCTCTGTTATCTGACCCATCATTATCTTTTAACGCATGTCCCACACTAAATCCTGCATCCCTCTTACCTACTCCCTCTGACTCGTCACCCACCCATGATTGCCTTCAAACACTAGACACTCTTCTCCCTTGCCTCTCCAGCATACATGAAGGACCTCTTCCTGATACTGATCTCCTCTGGTTTTTGGATGGCAGTTCCTTTATGTATGAGGGAACTGTAGAGCGGGCTATGCAATTGTGTTCTCCAATGAGGTCATCAAGGCATACTCTCTCTCTCTCTTCCACCACTAACGAACAAGCAGAAGTAATAGCACTAACCAGAGCCTTCACCCTAGCACGAGATAAGTCTCTCACTAACTATACTGATTCTAAGTATGCATTCCACATATTATTATCCCATGCAGCTATATGGAAAGAGCGAGGCTTATGTAACACCAAAGGTAACCCTATTCTTAACTCTCACTTTATTATCAAACTACTAGAAGCTTCTAAATTGTCTAAGGTTATAGGCATTGTCCATTGCCATTAACACCAAACTGACCACTCACCTATATCAAAGGGTAACAACCAAACCAACTGTACCGTACGTACAGCTCCTCTCCAACACTCATCTCCTAACACCTCCTCTCACCTCCTCTTTATTTCTACTTCTGTTGCTGCTACAGTAAAAAAAAAAAAAAAAAGAATCAACCTCCCACTTATAACCTCTTCATCTATCTCCACAAGTTATCTTACCCCAGTTCTCAAACTGTACTACAATTTCTCAAAGCTTTCTTTCCTCTCTCGCAGATAAATTCAGTTTCTGAATCAACTTAGATCGTCCAGTAAGGTCTGCCAGTGTTCCAACCCACCAACAAAGTCTCACCTCCCACACTTTCCAACTCTCCAGGCTAGAGGACTTCTTCCTGGAACAGACTGGCAACTTGATTTCACACACATGCCTAAGATCAAACGTTATTAATACCTCTTAGTATTAGTAGATACCTTCTCAGGTTGGATTGAAGCCTTTCCTACTACAAACAAGAGGGCTACCACTGT
>NW_003852589.1:766836-768607 GCF_000181295.1 Otolemur garnettii
GGGAGTTGTTCAAGGGAACTGATACTTATTGCCTATTTTGGCAGCTGTCTGTCTTAGGTGACTCAATTCAACGGCTTAATGGCTGTGCAACCAGGGGTGGGGGAGGCAGCAGGGAGTGGCCCTGCAGTTTAACAGAGCAGACAAGAAAATGGCGCTGGTTTGGCCCTTACACTACACTCTATTCCAAGCCACAAGAGCTTCCTGAACACCACTTCTAAACAGCCACCACTAAAAGGGCAGTCTGAGAGCAAAAACTTAAATCCTCCTAGCAAAAAAATCATAATTGTCCTCTATTTGACCAAGTGAAACTACATGCCCCTCTCAGCAGGAAGAAGCTACAGGAGAGAGAACTTGACATCCCCTATCCCAAGGCCAACCCCCTATTTTTAACATATCAAGAAGGGAAGAATGTTAGGTAATTGCCCCTTCCCCAGCTGCTTTCAAAAGACCAAGACTATCTGTCTCACTCTTACTTAAAGTTACAGCTCTTTTCCAAGCACAGGGAGTTGCCCTCTGAACAACAGGGAGTTACCTGCTAGACATCTCCTTATCTTCCTATCGCAAAACTTTCCTCATCTCCTTGTCTCAATTACCCGCTGAAAATTTCAAATTTATGGCCTGCCCCTAATGGCTCTTTCAGCCAGAGCAGTAACTCCTTATTGGCTATTCTACCATCTTGTCCCTATTCTGAGACTTCCCCTAACTAAACCTATCTAAGGGTGCACTTTTCTTTTAGTCCCTCCTCTTCTCCTCTTCACTCTCCTCCTTTCTTTCCTCTTTTCTCTCCTCCTTGGTGCTGCTCTGCAGCATCCCTCGCCAATAAAAACTTTTCATACAAGCCTGGGTGGTCTGTGAAATTTCTGCTGGTTGAATGCCACCCTTTCAGAGTGAACAGCCCCAGACACGGGTTCCAACCAAATTGTCTCAGGCAGTGTAAATCCTGCCCAACAGAGAGGGATTCAAGGGTCTCCAACAGAACAATTGGAGCCAAGGATCCACACTTCTACCCACCAAACTCAGTCTATAGTATTGTTTGCTTCTCTGCTCACAGGCCCAGCTGGAGCCAGGAGCAACGCCCCCACCCACCTGTCTTAGTCCACACATAGCTAGCCTTTGCTTGCCAGACCAGTTGGAGTCAAGGGACCAGGACCTGCCTACCAGTCTCAGTCCACTGCCTGGCAAGCCTCTGTTTGCAGGCTCTGTTGGAGTCAGAGCACTGGCCTGCCCTCCGGTCTCAGTCCACACACAGCTAGCCTCTGCTTGCCAGATCAGTTGGAGTCAGGGGACCACGCCCCAGCCTGCCAGTCTCAGTCTACTGCCTGGCAAGCCTCTGTTCACAAGCTCTGTTCAGAATCAGGGCACTACACTCTGCCCGCAGGTCTCAGTCCTCACCTGGTAAGCCTCTGCTCACCAGCCCCTGTGGAGGCAGTGGACCACACCCTAGCCCTCAGGTCTTGGTTCACACTCGGTAAGCCACTGCTCGAAAGTTCTGTTGGAATCAGGACCACACCCTTGCTCTAAGGTCACAATCCACACCTATCAAGCCTCTGCTTGCAGGCCCAGAAGGGGCTGGAGTCCAGCCCTGTCTGCTGACCTCAGTACACTCGGGGCAACCACTCTCCTGCTTTGGGTGCTGTTAGAGCCGGGGGTTCTGAACCCCATCCCACCAGACATAGCCCGAATCTAGGGTCAACACTACCCCTGGCTAGGCATAGTCATAACCAGGGGACTGCTCCTCCTCCTACCAAGTGTCCCTTTCTTCCTACACCCT
>NW_003852589.1:768781-770467 GCF_000181295.1 Otolemur garnettii
GGAAAATATCTGTTCTATTTTATGCCTAGCTGGGTGGTGTCTAGGTTCATAAGTGGGACCTCCCTGGAGAAAGACACCTGGAGTTTAGCGGCTCTCTCCAGTGAGGTAAAATGAGAGGTCTTTTGTTCCCTGCTCCTTCACAGATAGCCTGAGGCAGGCCTCCTGCTTGGGGGAAGGGTCTCCCGTCCTCTAGTCAATAGGCCTTGTACCTGTAATTTGTTTTCTTGAATGCTCTTCCTTGGAGTTACAGCTTGCTGAACTTCTTTCTTGGCTCAGCTCCCTGTCTTTGGCTTCACAGAGTTGGATTCCATCTAGTTTTTCTTCCTCTGCTCAGAAGCCTCTGCCAAGAGTTGCTACCAGGGGGCCATCTTCCCAGAATTCCCCCCTTTTTCTTCATTCTTGTTCTTCCTTCTCCTTAGACTGGATAATTTCTGTTGCTCTGTGTTCACATTTACTGGTTCTTTCTTCTGTCTACCTACATCTGTTATTGACATGCTCTGGTTGACTTTTGTTTTTCTTAGTGCACTTTTGGCCTTGTAATTTGGTTTCCTTTTATAATTTGTCTCTGTATTGCTCTTTGCTATTTGTTCATACATTGTTGTCTTGGTTTCTTTTAGCTCTTTTTTCCAAAACCCTTCTTTGAAGTCCTTTAGCATATTTAGGACAATTATAATTAAAGTCTTTGTTTAGTAAGTCCATTGTCTGTTTCTTCAGGGACAAGTTTTGTTATTGTGCATGTATGTATTTTTATGTGAACAGGCCATGTTTTCTGGTTTATTTATAAGCTACATAACTATTGTTGAAAACTGGACATTTTATATATTTTACAGAAGTAACTCTGAAGATTGGATTCTTTCCCCCCTCAGGGTTTGTTGTTTTCTTGCTGCAGATTGTAGCTCTTTGTTTAGTTTTGCAAAGTCTGTATTCCTTGATCATCAGCAGGCAAAACATGAGGAGAGAGAGAGAAAGAGACTCACTCTGACTCTTCACAAGGGTCTTCCTTCGGTACCTAGCCAGTGCATTTAAAATTCTGCCTACATGAGCCTAGAAATCATCCAGAGGTGAAAAATTAGGGTTTTCTCACATTTCTATTGAGCATGCATGTAGCTTTCCAAAATTCTCCCATATACTTGGGTATTTTTGTGGGGTTTTTTGAGTAATACAAATTTATTTATTTTTAAATTTTATTTTATTTTAGTCTTAAAATTCAGAATATTACGGGGGTACGCATGTTTTGGTTACATAGCAGAGTTGTAAGCTTGCCCTTCACCCAGAATGTGTGCATTATACCCATTAGGCTGAATTAAATCAATCCCTCCTCTCTCCTCCCACCTACTTGAATATAAGTGTTGATCAAATGGTCTCCAGTTCCATTGAGGATACCTACAAAAGATACTAGATCCTCATTTTTAATGGATGAGTAGTACTCCATAACCAGAATCTACCATGAACTCAAGTAAATCAGCTGGAAACAAAACATCAAACTACCCCATTAAAAAGTGGGCAAAAGCCATGAATAGAAACTTTTAAAAGGTGAATGGTCTAACATCCAGCAAACACATGAAAAGATGCTCAGCATCTCTGAGCGTCAGGGACATGCAAGTCAAAACCACAGTGAGGGGTCACCTAACTCCAGTGACAATGGCTGTTATCAAAAAGTCCCAAACAACAAGTGCTGGTGTGGAT
>NW_003852589.1:770724-773798 GCF_000181295.1 Otolemur garnettii
ATATTTACCCAAAGGAGAAAAGGAATTTTATCATAAAGACATTGCACTTGAGTGTTTATAGCAGCACAATTCAGAATGTAAGGATGTGGAAATAACCCAAATGCTCATTAATACATGAGTGATTTTGAATGCCTGGATTTCTTCTTTTCTCTTTAATATTAGTTGACATGTAATAATTGCACATGTTTTTATGGTACAGAGTGATATTTCAATATGTGTACACAATGTGTAATGATCAAATCAGGGCAATTAGCACAACGTCACCTCAGACATCTATCATTTCACTGTGTTGTGAACATTCATAATACTCTCTTCTAGTGTTTTGAGGGTATGTTACAAATTACAGTTAATTCATCCTGCTGTGCTCCTCTTACCTAGCTCTGATTCTGTATCTGTTACCCAACCCCTCCCCATTCTCTCTCACCCTACCCTTTCCATCTCCCAATACCCACATTCTATTCTCTACTTTCATAAGCTAAATTTTTTTTAAGCACCTGTGTCTTGAGTGAGAACATGAATTTATTTTTCTGTGCTTGGCTTATTTCACTTAACATAATGTCCTCCAGGTTCAATCCATTTTGCTCTGAATGATAGGATTTCATTCTTTTTTATGGCTGAATAGTATCCCGGTGTGTATATTTACTACATTATCCTTATCCATTTGATAGACATTTAGGTTGATTCTGTATTTTAGCTGTTGTGAAGAGTGCTGCAGTAAACATGGGGGTGTATTAATGTATTAATTTCTTTTCCTCTGGATAAATATGCAACAGTGGGATTGCTGGATCATATGGTAGTTCTATTTTTAGTTTTTGGAGAAACCTCTTTACTTTTTTCCCTAATGGCATATAGTCCCACCAACAGTATAGAAGAGTTCCCTTTTCTCTGCATCCATGCCTGAATTTGTTGTCTTTTGTCTTTTTTGGGGGGAGGCAGGGTTGGGTTTGAACCCACCACCCCACCACCTCCTGTATATGGGGCCAATGCCCTACTCCTTTAGCCACAGGCACTGCCCTTGTCTTTTTGATTATAGCCATTCTACCAGGTATAGAGTGATAACTCATTGTGGTTTTGATTTGCATTTTCCTGATGACTAGTGATGCTGAGCTTTTTTTTTTTCCCCATGTATTTCTTGGTCATTTGTGTGGAGACAGAGTCTCACTATATCCCTCTTAGTAGAGTACCATGCATGGCATCACAGCTCACAGCAACCTCAAACTCTTGGGCTCAAGCAATTCTCTTGCCTCAGCCTTCCGAGTAGCTGGGACTACAGGCACCTGTCACAACACCCAGGTGTTTTTTTGGCTGTGGTTGTCATCGTTGTTTGGCAGGACCTGGGCTGGGTTTGAACCTGTGTATGTGGCTGGCACCCTAGCTGCTAAGCTATAGGTGCCAAGCCTATTTATTTTCTTTTTAATGTTGAGTTGTTCAGCATTCCTTGTATTGAATGCCCAAATTTCTTAAAGAAAGTCTTCCCCCAACTTTTCCTTTTAGGGCTTTGGTGCTCTGGTGCTGTGTGGCTCCATGGTAATCTTCTGTCCCAGTGTCTGTGGGTTGTTCCTTTTCCTTATAATATTTTCAGGGAGTGCCTGCTGCTTTTCTGCCCTGAGTGAATTCTGAGATATGTGAAACAGGAAGAGTCCCTTGGGTTAGTTCTTACGCAACCTCTGGGTAGGTTAGAACAGACAAACACAACTTTCTGTGAATAAGGTCTGTTCTGTGTCCTTTGGAACCAGGCACCAGGGTCCCGGCTGGAACATGGATGCCGCTCCCAGACTGCACACCGTGGAGGGGGTAGGGAGGGTGGTACCAGGGCAGAGGAAAAGGCCACAGAGATTTCCTTTTGTTCTCATGTTGCCTTTCTCTCAATTCAGTATTTGGTTCCTGCTTTCCCTTATTCCGACAGAGTCAATTTTGACAGTTTTTGCTTGAGTTTTCAATGTGTCTGTGGGGGATAGGCTCCTGGAGCCACATACAGTGCCTTTTTGCTGATGTCGCAGGCTAGCAGCCAGAAATGCATAAATGTTGGCAACACAATGTGTTTTTAGCTTGCAGGATGAGGCTTAGGGTTAAAGCCTTTGGGCGTGTTAAACAGACTAAATGCTCAATAAAACTCAACAAGAAGTAGGACAATAAAAATTCTAATTCATAGCCTGTTAATGTTTTATTCCCTACTATAGCCCTTAGTTTATTTTGTGTCTTTAAATCTAATGATGTGTTCCTTTAAAAGCCTTTTTATTCCATACGATAGGCAATAGATGCTTCATTACTTTATTTTATATTTCATGCAGTAAAGGATTTATTCCACAAGTGAGCTCTGTGAGTTAAGATGTGGCAGGTCCTTGGGAAGCAAGGTGTTTATAAATTAATGGAACAGCATCTTAGTTGAGTGTTCATTTTAGTATGATAAGATGAATGATCTGTTTTTTCCCTACATGTATGATAAGCCTTTTCGATAATAAAAGATAAGCAAATAAAAAGTATCAATGTGTGTTTTTATGTGTGTTTGGCATATACATGATTATTTTCTCTTGGTAGTGTATTTGTTACATTATGTGTTTACACTGATTCGATGGAAAGGAAGAGAAGTTTATGCCCCTGGCTTCCTCTGATTAGGGAGTGGAGTTCCTTGTGAGTAATTTTGGCCGCTTAAGGTAAGACCTTGAAAGGGACCCCCAAATTCCCCTGTAACCCATGCCCACACACGGAGATGGGTGTTGTGAATGTGGGTGGGTAGGATAGCTTTCTATTTTAATTGAATAGTCTTATTACTAGGTGTGAAATTCTGTTTTTCAGGCTCTTGAAGGAACATATTTGCTTTCAACCTGTATGTAACAAATTAAAACATTTTAAACCATCTTAAATTTTTTTGTTCCTTCTGAGGTTTGTGGTCCTGGCACAGCTCTGACTACCCTCTTAGGCCACTGTGTCACAGAAGTGCCCCGTGCAATCGTAGCAGGAAAGCGTTGGTACAAGGACTGGCTGTTTTGTAACAGCTGAAATTTAAACTACAGCCAGGCACATGATTTCTAACAGATTAATAAACTCACTCGTTTTGCAGGGTTTTTTTTTTT
>NW_003852589.1:773935-778885 GCF_000181295.1 Otolemur garnettii
AAGCCATCCTCTTGCCTCAGTTTACTATTTTTAGTAGAGACAGGGTCAGACAGGGTCTCATGTTTGCTCAGACTGGTCTGGAACTAATGAGCTCAAGCGATCCACCTGCCTCGGTCTCCCAGCATGCTGGGATTACAGGTGTGAGCCACCATGCCTAGCTTGTAGTTTTTCTTTTCTTTTTTTTTTAATGTAATGATCAGAAATCCCAGCAAATTATTTTGTATATATGCACAAAGTGACTCTAAAGTTGGAATGGAAAAGCAAAAGAGCCAGAAGAGTTGACACAGTAATGAAGCAGAACAGCCAGGTCAGAGGACAGACACTCCCCAGCGTAAAGTAAGCAAGGCAGCGTGGTATTGGTGAAATAACAGGAAAATTATTTCTCATTAATTAGACCCACACAATATAGGTAAGTAATGTCCAACAGTGGGGTAAAGGTAATTCAGTGGAAAAAGGATAGTGTTTTCAACAAATGGACATTTGTTGTCTGGAACAGCTGGACATTCACATGCAGACTCTTCACAAAAATGAACTGTAGAGGAGATCATAGGCCCAAAGGGAAAACACATAATTGAAAAACTTCTACTACATAACATAGGAGAAAATCTAAATGACCTTGGGTTTGGTAATGACTTTTTAGATACAACAGCAAAGTGACAACAGATAAGACTGCTACATTGGACTTCATTAAAACTAAAAATTTACATCCTGCAAAAGACACTGCCAAGAGAACGAGAAGACAAGCCACAGCCTGGGAGAAAATGTTTGCAAAAGTCATGTCTGCTCAAGGACTTATCCTAAGTAGACAAAGAATTTTTAAGTCTCAACAAAAAGAAAATAACCCAGTTAAGAAATGGGGGAAAAAACAGACACTTCACCAAAGGAGATACACAGATGGCAAATAAGTATGTGAGAAGATGCTCAGTGTCACAGGTCATCAGGGAAACACGGATTGTAACAGCGAGATGCTGCTGTGCACGTATCAGAATGGCTAAAACCCAACAGCATCAAACGCTGGCGCGGACGTGGAGCCACAGGGACACTCCCGTTCACTGCTGGTGGGGGTGCAGGGTGGTAGACAGCTGGGCACGTCCTTAAAGCAAACTTACTGTTAGCTTGTGATCCTCAGTGGACTCCTTGGTGTTTGCTCAAATGAACCAGAAACTTAGATCCGCACAGAAACCCGCACGTGAATTTTCATGGCATTTTTATTCATATTTGCCAAAACATGGGAGCAATGAAAATATTCTTCAGTAGGCAAATGGATAAATAAACTATGGTACATCCAGACAGTGAGGGAAAGTGAAATACTTTCCAATACTAAAAAGAAATGGGCTATCAGGCGATGCAAAGACTTGGAACCTTAAATGGCAGCTTTAATTCATTCTAATAAGTGAAAGAAGCCAGTCTGAGAGGCTGCAGGCTATAGGACAGTGTTTTTCAACCCTTTTTTATCTCATGGCACACTTGAACCTATAGTTAAACTTGCAACATGTTGATTAAATTACATTCATCAAAAAAAAAAATTACGTTTATCAAAAAAAGTAAAAAATACATACTTATTGTGGTTTGAACATCTTTCAAAAATAATTTAATTAGGGTGGTGCCTGTGGCTCAAAGGAGTAGGGTCCAGGCTACCCATACCAGAGGTGGCGGGTTCAAACCTGGCCCCGGCCAAAAACTGGAAAAAAAAAAAATTAATGATCTTTAAAAATTTTTGTGGCACACCTGCGGCACACTGCTGAAAAATCTGTATGATGTTAATTCCCAAGATAAGACATTTTTGGAAAAATAAAACTGCAGACAATAAAAAGATTAATGGTTGCCAGAGGCTTAGGGGTGGGCAGGGGTAAGTAGGCTGAGCACAGGAGTTTATTTTTAAAATTTTTTTTTGAGACAGAGTCTCACTGTGTCGCCCTCAATAGAGTGCCATGGTGTTACAGCTCACAGAAATCTCAAACTCCTGGGCTTAAGCGATTCTCTTGCCTCAGCCTCCCAGTAGCTTGGACAACCGGCGCCCACCACACCTGGCTTATTTTGTTGTTGTTGCAGTTGTCATTGTTGTTTAGCCAGCCACAGCTGTGTTTGAACTTGCCAGCCTCGGTGCACATGGCCAGCGGTAACGACTGTGCTATAGGTGCTGAGCCAAGAGCACAGGGTTTTTATGGCATTGATGCACTCTGTAATGATCCTGCAGTGGGCTGGATACGTGTCATCGTATTAGTACATTTGTCCAAGTCCATAGAATGTGCAGCTTCGAAAGTGAGCCCTCATGTCCCTCCTGTAAACATGGCCTTGGTGGGTGATGGCATGTCACTGTAGGTTCATCACTTGTAACAAATGCACCACTCTGCTGGGGGGTGTCAGTGACTGGGGAGGATGTGCCGACGGGCAGAGAGGGAATATGTGGGAACTCTGTACTTTTTTGCTTGATGTTGTTGTGAACTTGAAACTGTTCTGCATAACAAACTGTGTTAATTAACTACACTTTGAAAATGTCATGTCCAGCAGTGTGCGGGGGTAGAGGCAGCTGTAGCAGTCCTAGGGGGATGTTGTCTAGGACCAAGTTGCATGCTTTGGAAGGGAAAGTGAAGGACCTGCTCTTTTATGTGTGGTCTTATCCCTACCTTCAGCCCCCAGAGTGTACTTAACCAGGGTGTGTTGGGCATATAATTTCATATTTTTTAATATTCATGTCCTATAAATATTTCCTTCAGAATTTTTATTAGATTACAAGCAGGTGGCGTGGAGTTGTACTAAGCTCAGATGAGGCGGGAACATGGGGCTTCCTTATTTTATTATTTTGGAACAACTAGCCTATTTTATGTGTGAACCTTGCATCTGTTTGAGAGTGGGGGGGGGGTCAATTCTTTTTAATTCAGAGAAATCCCTCAGGAGACTTACTACTCAAAATATGACCCATAGCCTGGGAGTCGCCACTTCTCATGGGAGCCTGGTAGAAATGCGGGTTCTGAGGCTCCACTCTAGTTATGCTGAATCAGGGTCTGTATTTCCACAACATTTCCCACAGGGGTTATCTGTACAGTTCTGCTTGGAAAGTGCCCCTATAGACAAGCACTGTGGCCGTCCATGTCTCAGCCTTCGCCTGCCCTGTAGGCTCCACTCCAGAACGGCATCAGCTTGTGGGCACAGTGTGGCTCTGTGGCCTCGCTGTAGGTGAGGAGTCGGGGTCCTGGGCGCAGCATCCTTTGATGTTGTGGTCTCCAAAGGCAACATCCCTTCACCTGCTTGCTGCTGTCCTGTGCCTGCTGTCTCTGGCTGAAGTCTGGGCTAGTGCAGTGTGTCATGTCAGCTGGTCTCTTGTGCCTGGGTACTGCTTGGGGCCCCTCTCTTGCTACCTCAGTTTCTCAGCAGGATCCCTGAGTGTTTGACACATCACCCATCTGGCCCTTAGGGTCACCCCACCTCCTGCTCGCCATGGTGGGTTCTATGTCCCCTCTATAAGTTGCCTGGCTGCCATCCCCCTCCACCCTCCTGACTGCAGCTGTGAGATTTTCTGGGTCCCAGGAAGGGCCTGGGAAATGGCACATTCAGGGCCTTCTGCTGGCCATGTTTGCTCTGACCCCTCCAGTCCAGCTTGGTATAGCCCTGCCCTTGGGCCTGCTTCCTGGACACTCACTCCTTCCTGCTTTTGGGAGACAGGAGGGCAGGCCTGATGCCAGCTCCCCACACACCCCCATTCTCTGCATCATATCGTCCTTGGGTACCATCCAGCCTCCTGCCTCCCTGTGCTGGCCTGGCCAGGCACTGCTCCTTAAAGGAGGGGAGAATCCTGTCCCTGGAGGATCAAATTACTTCTCACTGTGCATTTGAGGGGTTTTTGCTTTTGTTTTTCCTTTTATTATAGAGAACATTCTTGCATATGTGTTTTCGGATACTTGTCTGGCTGTTTCCTTAGGATGAATCCATAAAACTGAAATTGTAGCTTTAAAAGAAATAGTACTTTTAGGTTTATATCTATTCAGATGTATTATTAAAAGCACACCAGTAGCTCCTAGAATTAATAAGAAGAATACAAAGAATACAAAGACAATGGAACTTTAAAGGTGCTAGAGGGAAAAAAAGCAGACATAATTAGAATAATGAGATTTATTATTTAGGACCATTTTAATTGTAAGTCACATCATTGCAACCCAAATTTACTTAATGAAAAACAAATAATTTTAGTTCGTGAAGCAGGAAAATGCAAGCGTAGGGTCAGTATGTGTTGGTGCAGGTGCCCACGAAAGCCGTCTTTTCCTTTCCTCCTGGGCTCTGCTCTCCTCTGTCTGGCGGCTCCGTTCTTAGGCAGCCTTCACCCTCATGGCCTCAGCTGCAGCAGTTCCAGACCACATACCCGCTCTCTCAGCTATAGCCCAGTGACCGTCCATTTTTTCAGGATTCCCAGCAGATACTTCACTAACTCTCATTGACTTGACCTCTGTGGCCAGAATGATAGAATCAATTGTCCTGGGTTTCAGAGTGTGTGTGTATGACTGTGTGTGTGAGTGTGTGTGTGTGCGAGTGTATGTGGGTGCTTGTGTGTGTGTGTGTGCATGAGTGGATGCATGTCTGAGTGTGTGTATGTGAGTGGATGCGTGTCTGAACGTGCATGTGTGTGGGTGTGTGCACGTGTGTGAGTGTATGCATGTCTGAGTGCATGTGTGAGTGTGTGCATGAGTGTATGCATGTGTGAGTGTGCATGTGTGTGAGTGTATGCATGTCTGAGTGCATGTGTGAGTGTGTGCATGAGTGTATGCATGTGTGAGTGTGCATGTGTGTGTGAGTGTATGCATGTCTGAGTGCATGTGAGTGTGCATGTGTGAGTGTATGTGTGTCCGAGTGCATGCGTGTGTGTGGGGGTGTGCACGTGTGAGTGAATGCATGTCTGAGTGCATGTGTGTATGCAGGTGTATGCACGTGTGAATGTGAGTTGTGCACATGCGTGTG
>NW_003852589.1:779063-779544 GCF_000181295.1 Otolemur garnettii
TCCAAGATACGCTCAAGTAACTGTCCGGGGTGGGGAGTGGGAAGAAGGGGCTCCTCCCTGTAGCTGTGCCATCCATTGGTTCCTGACCAGTTGAAATGTGGCCAGTGCTGATGAGATGTGCTACATGCATAAAACACCTGCTGATTTTAAAGACTTGATATGCATAAAAGAAGGTACAACATCTCACTAATAATTTTTTGTTATTTACACATGAAAAGGATAATATTGGTGATGTATTGGGTTAGAGAAGATACATTGTTAAAAGTAATTTCTTTTATTCTTTTTAATGTGGCTACTGGGAGGTTTTCAAGTATCTGAAACATAAGGCTTGGATTCTGTTCCTTTTGGACAGTGCTGCCCAGAGGGAAGCAGAACATGATTCGCAGAAGAAAAGTAATTGCCCAGTGAGGTCCACACACTTCATCTTTCCCTGTGTGTATCTGGGGAGTGCATGTGGCTACATAAATTGCACTCACATCGT
>NW_003852589.1:779564-779971 GCF_000181295.1 Otolemur garnettii
AGTCTCTCCAGCTCAGGGTCTGGGCATGGAGATTTCCCTGGTCTGTTGTCCCTGGCTGTGTCTGAGATGGACAAGGTGCCTCTCTTGGGCTTGTAGCTCTTTCTCAGCCACATCTGGAGGGTGTGACCTGGGGACTGGTGAGTGTAGTCAGAGACCCACGCCGGCCAGGCTTGGTGTGTCTCTGGCCCTAAGATGCCCTGGAACACATCAAGGTGCCCAGTGCGCATTTATTCTCTGAGCTCTAAGGGATAACAACCAAAGCCAGAATCTTGGTTTCTTTGTGTCCTAGCAACAGAGTGTCTCCCCAGCACTTACTGTTTTTACACTTTTTGTTGAAGTCTAACATGTATGCAGATTACCACACAAATTGTTGAGTGCATAGCTCACTGTGGTTTTTACAAAACACA
>NW_003852589.1:781039-791111 GCF_000181295.1 Otolemur garnettii
GCGACTCCCACGGCTTCCCGCAGCACGCGAGTGTCCGGGGCCTCCCACGGCTTCCCGCAGCACGCGAGTGTCCGGGGCCTCCCACGGCTTCCCACAGCACGCGAGTGTCCGGGGCTCTCTGCTGGCCCTCCTTTTGGTGGTTCTCCTGTGGCTTCCTTGCCAGGAAGGTGTGAGACACTCGTGCCTGCCCCTGCTGCCCGGTGGCATTTCCACCCCATCTCTGAAGTCCGGGCAAGTGTCTGTCCTCAGGCTGGGGCTGTGGTCACAGTGTGTGTGGAAGGAGCTTCAGGTGTCATGTCCTTCCATGTGGCCTAGACTTTGGGCGCCTGTTTGCTGCTTGGGTTTGTGTGAATTTTAGATCAGGGCGAGCAGTTGGATTGTCCAGTCTTAGGTTTCTGGGGCACACTGGATTTCAGGCTGCAGGGCCGAAAGGGCCTCCCCTAACACAGCCCTGCTCTTCCCTCTGATGGTCCAGTTTCATCCTGGAACTCTTGGGAGAGGTTACAAACTAGCCCAGAGGGCCAGTCTGGTGGCTCATGCCTGTGATCCTAGCACTCTGGGAGGCTGAGGTGGGTGGATCCCTGGAGCTTGGGACTTTGAGCAAGAGTGTAACCCCATCTCTACTAAAAACAGAAAAACTAGCCTGGTGTTGTGATGGGTGCCTATAGTCCTAGCTACTCAGAAGACCGAGGCAAGAGGATCACTTGAGCCAGAGAGTCTGAGTTTGCTGTGAGCTGTGATGCCTGGCAGTCTACCCAGGGCACAGAGACCTGCTCCATCTGTCCTCACATCGCTCTGCCTGAGAGTGAAGATCCAGAGAGCGCCCAGCTGGTCAAGCTGGGGTCACAGGCCGGTGCATGTCTGTGTGTGGGGAGGGAATAACATACCAGCCCTCAGATGCTGAGGCACCTCCACGGTAGCCTCCTGGGGAGGGTCAGACTGGGGAAGGAAGAGCAAGAGTGATGTTAAAACAAATGCCACCATCTAGGGAGATGAAGGAACTGAGCCTGCAGGAAGACAGACAGAAGATGGATATGTTGGACACAGGAGAGGTCCTTGCAGGTGAGGGCATACACTTCTCTGTTAGATTTGGTCAGAAAATTTAACTGTAACTTTTTAGAAGAAGCAACATGGGTAAAACAAAGGGACCAGGAGAGGTTAAAAATAATGGGCAAAGATGTACACAAGTATGGATGGCAAGAAAAAAATCAAGGCACCAAGCATCAGAAAGAATGAATAAAATTATTTTGTTGCAACAAGAGGTAAATTCTACAATAAGATAAAATGGTCCTGATCTCTCTGCAAAGAAATACGACTGAGAAATTGACAAATCACAGCAGTGTGAAAGTTGTTTATTCTGTCTTAGATAAGAAAATAAAGACGTGATGCAACATGAATAAGCATATGAATAATATGAAGCAATTTAATAGTATAAAAGGATAGTTTAGGAGTTATAGACCAATACTCTGCCCACAGAAAATACTAATTTGTTTCAAATATTGATGAACCATCTAAAAATTTCTTATATTCTAGGTCTCAAGGAATGTGAAATTATGTCTCCATGACCACCAGGGTATAAGGCTGGAATTTAATAAGGGAATAAATGAGACAACCATTATCTTTTTTTAAAAGGCAAATAAACAAAAATAAATAAATAAAAACAGACACTATCTCATTCTGCATTGCTATAAGGAATCCCGGAGGCTAGTAATTTATAAAAAAAGAGGTTTATTTGACTTACGTGTCTGTGGGCTTCATAAGTAGCTTGGAGCCAGCATCTGCATCTGGTCAGGCTGCAGGCTGCTCCCATTCATGGTGGCAGGTGAACGGGAGCTGGTGTGTGCAGCTCGCATGCCCAGAGAGGAGAGAACCGGGCTTGCACAGGGCTAGTAGAGTGAAACTCACTTATTACCAGGAGGGTGCCCAGGAGCCACTAGTGAGGGGTCCGCCCCCATGATGCAAACACCTCCTGCCAGGCCCCACCTCCAGCATTGGGGATCACATTTCAGCAGGAGGTTTGGAAAATCAGATTTTCAAACTGTACTTGGATATTGGTCAAATAACTCTCGAATCAAAGTAGTCAAACATGAAATTTCAGACCGTTTAAGAAGTAACAGTTGTACCCTGCCCCATCTTACATGTATACACCAGTACTTTTCAACCTTTTTTATCTCACAGCACACTTGAACCTGTAGTTAAACCTCTGCGGCACACTTAAAGTATCTTGATCCAAAAATGAGTAAAAAAAGAAGATACTTATTGTGCTTTGAACTGCTTTCAAAAATTATTTAAATAATGATCTTTAAAAATTTTCAGGGCACACCTAAGATCCTGTCATAGCACAGCAGTTGCAAATCCCTGGTATATATAGAGTCTGGGAGAAGTAATGCTCTTTCATGCTTGAGTGTGATACATGATGTTATGTTACAGAATTACAAGCAAATAACACAAATTACAAATAATGACACAAATAGTGCCCCCTTTTTGAGCTAGTAATCTATACCATCTTTTATTACAAAATTATAAGCATGCAACTCTGTAACAACAATATCACAAGCACAAAAGAGCCTCACTTCTGCTTGTTACAGTATGTATATGATTTTGGGGGGGGGGATTTATACTTCTGGTTCTTTTATTATTAATCAAGAATTTTTTTTTTTTTTTGAGACAGAGTCTCACTCTGTTGCCCCAGACTAGAGGGCCGTGGCATTATAGCTCATGGCAACCTCAAGCAATGAATTGATCCTCCTGTCTCAGCCTCCCAAGTAGCTGGGACTACAAGCTCCAGCCACTACGCCCGGCTAGTTTTTCTATTTTTAGCAGAGACGAGGTATCCCTCTTGAGAGGCTGGTCTAAAACTCCTGATTGCAAACAGTCCACCCGCCTCAGCCTCCCAGAGTGCTGGGATTACAGGCATAAGCCACCACACCTGGCCTCATCAAGAAAATTTAAAAAAGAAAAAAAAGGACTGAACATACTATTGAGTAAAATACAATGTGAACAATAATTCACATCTAAGGAAAAGTAAGCAGAAGGAATTAGTATCAAATTGGAGATGAAAAATTAGGAAACAGAAAAATAATGGAATTGATGTCTAAACCTAAACATTTGTTCTTGGAAGAGACGTAATATGATGAAGAATATATGTTAAAGAATAATCTTCCTGTCAGAAAAAGAACAAAGAAAAATTCAGTGTGAGAAAGGGTGTGCAATGCAGAGGAAGGCATTTAAATGGATCAGTGCAACTCTAACATACTGTGTTTGAAAATCTTACTGAACTGAATGCTCTTCTTTTCCTACGAAAAGATACCATTACATTTTCTTAAGAAAAAGCAAAAACCAAAATGGACTGCTACCCAAGGAAGAATTAGAAACACAGCTAACAAAGAAATTTTTATAAAGGAAAAGAAATGAGCAGCAGCTATTAGAATATAATACAAGTATTTATTTTCATTATGCACAAATAGGAAGCTTGTAAAAAAGTTTGCCTGTGATAGAAAAATTATGCAAGTCTTTTATTGTGTTGAACTTAACAACTCAATAAGAAAAATGCAATATCTAGTAGAAAAATCAGTAAAATGATAATGAATGAGCAGTTTTGTAAGGAAAAATATGTAAATTTTCGTAAACCTGTGAAACATGGTTTGAGTCTCAGTAAAACCTCTCTAGTATTTAAATCAGTGAAATTTATAACAAAATGACTCTGTTTTTCCAGCGACCTAGACTTTGGGGCTTTTGAGGTTCGTGGCGATCTTCAGCATGTGGCTTGGGGCATATTTCTTTAATTTTCCAAACCTCAGCCTTTTCACCTATAAAATGGGTGTAATAATTCCCAACTCCTTGAATAATTGTGAGAGTTAAATGAGATCATTTATGCCAAACTCTTAATACTGTGCCTGGCTCATGCTGGGCTGCTGCTGTTAGTGTTATTACTGATACATTTTATTGATCAAATAAAAGAAAGAGAGTGGTAAAATCCCTTTGCTGGTGAAGACTGGGAGAAGCAGCAGCTGTCACACACACCCTTGCCTGACTAGGCGTGTTCTCTGTGAATAGGAACAGTGTCTGACTGATTCACCGTTACATTGCCAGCACCTGGCACTGTACCTCTCTTGTTTATTCTGAGTTTCAGTGGATGCTGGCGAGTCTTTGGGGGTCACTGACAATATAATTCCAACATCTTAAATATTGCCAGTTTGCTTCAGAAGTTCCATATCTTGGAATTTATCTTGAGAGAATGCTCCATCATAAATGCAAAAATCCAGGTATAACAGTCGTTACTTAATACAAACATGCTTCTCATGGGGCTTGGTTAAGTCACTCTTCTCGTGGAGGGTGCTGCTAGTATTGGGCTGGTGTGTGCGTCCACAAGCCATGCATTGCAGGGCATCTCACTGGCCTGGGTCCAGCACCCCCATGCCGGGAGCATTCTCTTGTCCTGGCAGCAGCCAGCTGACTCTTGAAGGGGTATTCAGGCCTGAGAAGGATGCCCTCTGCCCACACAGGGAATACATGGTTGTAAATTTGTAAAAGTGTATTTGTTGACATGAAGTGTGTTTATGACATATTAAGCAAAAAGAACCGTTTACAAAAATTTATAAAGCATGGGCAGGATGGCCCCTTTCAGTGGAGAAGTATATATGTATGGTAGGGGGGACATAGTCTGGCTGTGTTGCTGGGGCCAGAGTACAGTGGTGTCATTATAGCTCACGCAGCCTCAAACTCTCACTCTTGGTGGGACCATAGGTGCACTACCAAGCCTGCTAAATTTAAAATTTTTGGTAGAGATGGATCTTGTTATTGCCCAAGCTGGTCTCAGACTTCTGCCTTGGCCTCCCATAGTGGTGGGATTATAGATATGAGCCACTGTGCCCAGCCAGGTCAATATATATTCACGTAGATATGTGGGGAAAGTCTCTAAGAGGACAGATATCACTGGTGACTGTGATGGTGTGATGATCAGCCATTTTTTCCAATTGTCTTTTCCTACATGTTCAATGGTGAGTGTGTATTACTATGATGTGAAATCAAGAAGGAAAAGCAGCCAGTGTCTGTCCTGTGCCAGTTGCCTTGTGCTGACCCTGTGTGCCCTGCCTTCCTGTTCTAGTGTGCTGACTGTCTGCGCAGGCGCGGGAAGCAGGGACTCGCCCCCCAAAGGGACCAGGACACAACACGTTGCCTCTTTTGGTGTGAAGGCGCAGAAGGGTTCTGCAGGAGAGGGACACTGCCCCTTTTGGACCCAAGCAGCTCCCAAACCTGCTCCCAGAGGGCGGGGGTCCTCTCCCACACCCCCTCTGCTGGGAGGGGTCTGTGAGCAGGCAAGGTCAGGTGGACCAGCAGAATGGCAAGCAGCAGCCCACACGAAGAGCAAACAGCCCAGGTCTAGAGCCCAGCTGAGGAGGACCAGGGCTGGGGCAGAGAGGGGCCGTGGACACACATGCCCTTCCTCTTTTAGGCCTAGTGCTGACCTCTGGCGACTGGGGCAGCCGGCTCTCAGTAACTGGTGAATGAACATTCTAATGTCCTTTTCTTCTTGAAGGGTCAGCTAAGTCCCCCTTTGTGCATCCCAATACATGTGAACATAGACTCTTTCCCTTTTGGGGGGTGGTGGTGGCAGGCAGTCAACTTTCCAGTAGTTTCTGAGCATATAGATAATAAAATACACAGAATGCTTTTCATACTCTTACACGTATTATAAGAATAGCCAGTCTGCTGTTAAAATGTCATTATTTTGTTATTATTATTATTATTTTTTAGACAGAGTCTCACCATATCGCCTTTGGTAGAGTGCTGTGGTATCACCGCTCACAGCAACCTCAAATTCTTGGGCTTAGGTGATTCTCTTGCCTCAGCCTCTCAAGTAGCTGGGACTACAAGTGCCCAACACAATGCCTGGCTATTTTTTTTGTTGCAGTTGTCATTGTTGTTTAGCTGGCCCAGCCTAGGTTCCATCCCTCCAGCTTTGGTGTATGTGGCCAGTGCCCTACCACTGAGCTATGGGTGCAGCCAAAATGTCATTATTTTTTAGAATAAAAGGAATTACAGATCTTAGTTACAGAAATTATAGGGCTCAAGTTTTACTTTGAACAGCATGATTTGCTATCTAAAGTGCACAGGTGTGTGTGTTCTTTCTCTGGACTTCCGGCTGTTGGACTCCAGGCGGTCTGTAAGGTGGCCTGTGGTTTCATTGGCAGACCTGTCACATTTTCCCCAAATGTGATGCTCTTGTCTCTGAATATTTTTATTGGGCTGTTATCTCATGGATGGGTACCAATGGGAACAGGGTACAGACGCCAAGTACCTGGGTAGGGACATCCCGAGAAGGGAAATAGGAGACCCATTGCTGGGTTGGGGCCATCCTTCCATGGATCCTGTCTTCCCAGATTTGGGAAGACATAGCTAGAATGGGCTCCTCTAGCAGAGTGGAAGTGGCCTCGGGAGGCCATAGTTAGCTTGTCAGGGTTTGCGCTGCCCTCTGGGATGGCCTCCAGGGGCACAGTGAGCCGTCAGGGAATCTCCATCCTGCCATTCTCTTCTGTTGGGGCATCAGTGGGTGGGTCTGCCATTAGCCTCCTGTTTTCTCTGCCTCTGTGCTGCCTCCTCCCTAAGCCCCTTTTGCCCACCAGGTCTTGTTTTTCTGTCTGGGGTTGGCTTTAGGCCCCTGCAAAGTTGGATGAATGCCAAGGCGCTTTGAGTAGATGATCCTTCCAGGTCCTGCTCTGTGGCTGGGACCTTGCCAGGTGGCCAAGGAAGTCAGTGGGCTGCACAGGGCGTTTTTGAAAAAATTATTTAACAGGGCTGTGGTCACAGGTGAGGGCCTGTGGTAGGAGAGGGCCCGTGGTAGGAGAGCCAGGTGGGATTTCCTGCTCAAGCGGGTGGTGACAGTAATACCAGGAGCACACGTGGATGGAAGGCTTGCATGAGTCTAGAGCGAATCAGTGTTTGCATCCCAGCACGCTTCTTGGAAGCAGCAGTTACTATCAGCATTTCATAGCAGTTATTATCAGACAGACTGGGTCCCATGTCCCAGGCCCTACAGACCATGCCTGCTCCCCTACCCTCTGCAAGGGCTAAATGTGTCTCGGCCTGTTTTGGGTTGAACACATGCTCTTTGTGGTGCAGGGCCAGGCTCTATTCTGGATTGTATAATGTAGGACACACAAGTTTCTGTAGGGTACATCTGCTTTATTACGTAAGGACGTGCTTCCACAATGGAAAATGGGGTTTCCTTCCTAGAGTAAAGCTAGGAAAACTCAAGGTAAAGCATCTACAGTAATGGTCCCCTAAGAAATGACCTTGAACTATGTGGCAGAGGATGTGTGGGGCACCTATATTCCTGCAGTGTCGGCCAGGATGCACAGATTGTCAGAGAGAGATACCTAGGAAGATGGGACAGAACCATGAAGCTAAAATGTGTTGTAACTTGTTTGACAAAAAAATGATTGTGCTTCTCAAGGGCTAACCTCTATGAACTGTCATCTCAGTGTCCCTGCCAGGAGCAGCACCCTGGGCCCAGGTGTAGCACCCCGACTCTGGGTGTAGGCTTTCCAGAGGCATCAGACCTCCCCAGGCTCATGCCAGTAGCATTAAGATGGCCTACCCTGTCCTGACCCCTCCCTAGCTGGGGTGACTTGTCTTTGCTGGTTTCCCAGAATTGTTAGTAGTCTCTTTCTTACCCACCAACTCTACATTTGGTGATTTAGGCTTCACCCCCACGTTTCATTGATTTGGTGACATGGATACTGGTCTCTACATGTACAGCCTGGGCCTCTGTTCTTACTGCTAGGAAGGTGGCAGAGTGGTGAGCTTATTGAAGTTGAGTGTTGTTACTCAAGGCTATAGGTGGGTGTGGAAGGTTGTCTCTAGAATCTGTGTCTGGGTGTGGTGCTGACCTGGCTGCTGGATGGGGGGCCTTGGGCGACTTGTTGACCTGCAGCCTCTGTGGTCCTCCAGGCATTGAGTGGTGCTGGAGTGCCAGCATTCAGCCCTGGAATCAGAGCCGAGGGCAGAGGCCCCAGGGCCAGGCTGCCGCCCTCAGCCAGTGCCCGATGATTTCTTAGACACTGTTCCTGGCACTGACACAGGATAAACCAACAGAGACATCTTTCCGACAATCTGTTACTCCTTTTCTTGTTCACCCTGAGCATAAATGAGTATCTTTTTAGTTTAGGCTCATAAAACCGAGGTGGCATTCTGCTCCCAGGTGTGTTTTATTTAGCTCATGCAGTGTCTAAAAATGTTTAATTATCTGCTAACCCTTAAAACTTGGGAAACTTCATAGGAAAGTATGGAATTTGAATTATTTTGCGAAGTTGGGAGATCCCACCACACTGGGATCTGGGCAGCTGAGTTGGTGGGGGGCAGTGACCTCTGTGTGGGGATACCCGGCAGCTGCAGAGCTATTTCAGTGGGCTTCTTACTTTCTTGGAAGTATTACGATTTTCCAAGAAAAGAAACACTGATGCTCAGCTGTAGAAGACACACTTGAGCTGCCTGGGGCTAGGTCACCCCACTTCCGTCAGAGCCCAGCCAGAGAGCGGAAGGGGAACACAGGGAGTACCTGGCCATGGTGTGGCTGAGACATCCAAGACTTTTCCCATTGTGGAGAGGGCCCACCCTGCTCCTTGTCCAGGTGGGGGTTCTGGGGAAACATGAGTCCTATCGAGCAGGCAAACCAGCTGTCCTGGGGGTGCCTCCTCCAGAACCTGCCCTGCCTCCTTTCTCCCCACCTGGCCTCTCAGAGAGTGTAAGTGCAACAAGCAGCCAGCCGCTGCCTTGTCATCCCTCAGCAGAGATTCACAGTACATTTTCTTTTCTTTCTTTTTTCTTTTTTTTTTTTTTGAGACAGAGCCTCAAGCTGTCCCTCTGGGTAGAGTGCTGTGACATCACAGCTCACAGCAACCTCTAACTCTGGGGCTCAAGCGAGTCTCCTGCCTCTGCCTCCCAAGTAGCTGGGACCACAGGCGCCCGCCACAACGCCTGGCTATTTTTTGGTTGCAGCTGTGATTGTTGTTTGGCGAGCCCGGGCTGGATTTGAACCCGCCACCTTAGGTGTATGTGGCTGGCGCCGAGCCACACAGTATATTTTTTTAATCCCTTCTTAGTAGTCACATGTCAGTACTTATAAACTTAAACCTGAAATCTCCCCCCACCAAAAAAAAAGAAAAGAAAAGAAAAAGAAAAAGCCAAGCACTGGGGCTTGCTCCTGTAGTCCCAGCAACTTAAGAGGCTGAGGCAGGAGGATTGCTTGAGCCCAGAATTTCAAGACTAGCCAGGGCAATATGCCAAGACTCTGTTTCTGGAGGAAAAGAGAAAAGGACAGATGGAGAAAGGGGAGGATTCCTGTATTTATATAAAGTAATAAATACAATGTGGATTTTATACTTGTAAAATAATTTATAATGTAATGAGTTGTAATATTATGTGTGTATACACTGACCCCTGAGCTGCCTTGTCTAAAGAGTTCGGTGGGACTGGATTTTTGAGACTTGTCCTTCCAGAGCTCTTTTCCTCTTCGTACACCCTTTTCCTGAACTGTCCCTGCTGACACCAGGTGAATTAGATGTCAGGCCTGGCTTCCATGGTTAAGCTGCCCCCAGAGATGGAGAAAGGGTAGGACAGGGGACACAATCAGAAGGGTTTGTTGTGCATGTATAAAATGAAGCTACCAGGGTCACCTGCTTTGTTGATCCCTGCTTTGTTCTTTTTGGGGAAAAAATAGAGGAGGCTGTAACTGGCCTCGCCAGCCTCCATACAGGGTGCCCCCCCCGCCTGCCTGTGACAGCTAACCTTGTCACTTGAGCCAGCTCTTCATAGGTACCCCTCCAAATGCTGTGTCCTACCCTCTGTGTTGCCTCTGCTTCACCCCTGCCCTTGGGCGTCTTACCCTTGGGTGCCCACTGCCAGTATCACTCCTGAATCAAGAGCAACACACCTGCATGTCCACATAGGCTGTGAGTGTGCAGGCAGCTCCTGAGGTGGAGAGAGGGCTGGAAACACTGTGTGTGTGAGTGTGCAGGCAGCTCCATGAGGTGAAGAGGGGGCTGGAAACACTGTGTCTGTGAGTGTGCAC
>NW_003852589.1:792965-806853 GCF_000181295.1 Otolemur garnettii
CATGCAGCTCCTGAGGGGGAGAGAGGGTTGGTAAACAGTGTTGCAGACAAATGGGATTCGTGGTTCTCAAAGAAACAGCACTCAGGGCCTTTGCAGGGGCAGGTGCACCTCCCTGCTGGGGCCTTTGTTGTCTTCCCTGGCTGCTTCTGTATGTGTGCCCTGGTGCCCTTGGCCCTGGGTGGCCCTGCAGGTTTTGTGGACACACAGGCCCTGGGGAGTATTTGGTGAGAGCTCTGCAGGGCTCTTTTTCCTAGGGAGCTCCCCACCCTTCCTCCCGTTTCCTAGCCTTCCACTCACTCTGCTCTCCCCGCCTCCCCCACATCTGTCCGCTCTTATCTTTCTGTTCTCTCGTGTCTCAGCCACCTGTGCCCTCACTTACTCTTTGCCTCTGCCCTCACCCTCCTGGCTGTCGCCTCTGCATGTCACATTGTACCAATCTTTTACTTTTTCCTTATTTGCACTCTTGTCATGATGGGGGGGAAACTTATTTGATAGTGTTCTTTGGAGCCCTCCGATCAGAGACGCAGGGGGAAGAAACTGCAGACCGGATGGTTGATTTGAAGGGAGGCCCAGACTCACTCTGGTCGGCAGCCCGGCTAAACTTTACTGATTATCTTATATACTTTCAAACATTCAGTAAGAATTTAACACATATACAAAGAAGTGAAGTAACATTCGGAAGCTACCATTTAAGATTACAATTCAGTGTGAAGGCTGAGGAACACATATACAATTGATTTTGTTTAGAGTAAAAACATAAAAGGGACTGGCTGGCTGTTCTTTTTAGCCCAAACCGAAACTAGAGATTATAATGTTAATGAAGGGGGAAGACAGAGAACAGAACCCAATGCTCGAAAACAGGTTTGTTCACTCCCAGCTGTGAGACCCAGCTGATTCTCCACAATCTCTTTTAGAGACTCTTTCTGCATATTTCTGCATATCTATAGGCAGGTACAGAAGCTCATTCTTCAAAGAAATGTTTCTCAGAATCAATCTCCTGGGGGAGTACATTGAAGGGAACTGCCATGTCTGAGCAAGGGGTGCTTATCTCTTACACTTATTTTCCATAAGAAGCCCTGTCCTTTTGTGGAAGACCCACATCTCAGCAGTGCCATCAGGACAGTGATGCTCCTGGGTCCCCCTTTCCTTTTTCTGTACAAACCTTCTGGTCCTCTCCCCTGTCCCTGGGCACAACTCACACCCCAGGATCCAGTTCTTTCTGGCTGCCCCTGCAGCTCAAGGGCCCCTGGGCTGTCAAAAGAAGTGCTTCTGGGAGCTTCCCATGTTGGCCTGCCCTCTATCTGCAAGGCCATTAACCAGCAGTGGGGAACTTTGCCTGTCTTATGAGGGAGCACTGTATAAGGCATGGATCTGGATGAAGACAGGGCATGGGCCTCAGAACCCTCTCAACCTATCAGCCCCCACCTGGGACTCCAAGCTATCTGCTAGATCCCCTTGGGCTGTGTGGGTACCATTGAGAACCACCGCATTAGGCTGAGCTCTGCCTGGTGAATTCAGGAGTTGGAGAGAAAACTCAGAGAAATTCTGAGGCCCCACCTTGGTTTACTTTCAGCAAACAGAATTAACTGAGCCAAAGAACAATTGCCAGTACTTTGAGCTGGGCACATGTAGTAATGGTTGCTAATGTAAAATAAAGCATATCATTTATCAGATGATTGTGAGCTAGAGAATTAAAAAAAAATTTTTTTGTGAGATGGGATCTCACTCTGTCACCCAGGCTAGAGTGCAGTGGCATCATCATAGCTTATTGCAACATCAAACTCCTGGGCTCAAGCGATCCTTCTGCCTCAGGCTCCCAAATAGCTGGGACTACAAGTGTGCCACCACCATGCCTGGCTGATTTTTCTATTTCTTATAGAGATGGGATCCAATATTGCCCAGGCTGGTCTCAAATTCCTGGACTTTGCTCTCACTCAGGTTCCCAAAGTGTTGGGATTACAAGCATGAGCCACCATGCCCAGCAGCTATAGTGAGGTTTGTGACTTGTAATTAGGAAATGAACGTTAATTACCAGTTAAATAATGAATTAATCTAGGAAGAGAGTAAAGGGAGGAATGGCTCACCCCCCAGGGCTAGTGCATCTTTGAAGGACTATCTTTTTTTATGTTTATTATTTTTTTTTATTAAATCGTAACTTTGTACATTGATGCATTTACATCAATGCATGGGGTTCAGGGTACTGCTTCAATACACAATGTGAAATGCTTACATTGAACTAAGTAACACATCCATTACAACTATACTCATTTTTTAATAGTTTTGAAATGTACCATTGCATCATGCATGTTAGGTGAGGTCCCCCCAAATATCCTCCCTCCTCCCATATCCCTCCCCCCGTTCCCTTCTACTTTCTGGACTATAGTTATGTTTTGTCATTCATATGAGTGTGTAGGTGGTTATATATTGATTTCATAATAGTATTGAGTACATTGGATACTTTTTTCCCCCATTCTTGAGATATTTACTAAGAAGAATATGTTCCAGCTCCATCCAGGTAAACATAAAAGATGTGAAGTCTCCATCTTTTTTATGTCTGCATAGTATTCCATGGTGTACATATACCACAACTTGTTAATCCATTTATAGGTCAGTGGGCACTTGGGCTGTTTCCGTGTCTTGGCTATTATGAATTGGGCTGCAATAAACATTCTGGTGCAAATGTCTTTGTTGTAAAAGTTTTTTTGTTTTTTTTTTTTGTATTTTTTTGGCTGGGGCTGGGTTTGAACCTACCACCTTCAGCATATGGGACTGGCGCCCTACTCCTTTGAGCCACAGGCGCTGCCCATGTTGTAAAATAATTTTTCATCATCTGGGTATATACTTAGTAGAGGAATTGCAGGATCCAGTGGTAGGTATACTTTTAGTTCCTTGAGTATTCTCTGAACTTCTTTCCAAAAAGGTCGTAGTAGCTTGCATTACCACCAGTAGTATAGTAGGGTTCCCTTCTCTCTGCATCCACGCCAACATCTGTATTTTTAGGATTTTGTGATGTGGGCTAATCTTACTGGAGTTAGAGGATATCTCATAGTGGGTTTGATTTGCATTTCTCTGATGATCAAGGATGATGAGCAATTTTTCATGTGTTTGTAGGCCATGCGCCTGTATTCATCAGAGAAGTTTCTGTCAAGTCTCTTCCCTCATAGAAATGGGGTTATTTGTTCTTTTCTTTTCTTTTCTTTCTTTCTTTCTTTCTTTCTTTCTTTCTTTCTTTTTTTTTTTGCAGTTTCTGGCCAGGGCTGAGTTTGAACCTGCCACCTCTGGCATATGGGGCCAGTGCCCTACTCCTTTGAGCCATAGGCTCTGCCCCTATTTGTTCTTTTTTTATTGATTAGTTTGAGTTCTCTGTAGATTCTAGTTATCAGATGTTTCTCGGAAGCATAACCTTTAAAAATCTCCCATTCTGAAGGTTGTCTGTTTGCTTTACTTACTGTGCTGTTGGCTGTGAAAAAGCTTTTTAGTTCGATCAGAACCCAGTAATGTGTTTTTAGTGTTGCTTCAATTGCCCAGGGTGGGGTGGTGGTGGGGGTCCTCCTTCTAAAATATTTTCGCAGGCCAATTTCTTCAAGTGTTTTCCTCACATTCTTTTCTAGTATTTTTATAGTTTCATGTCTTAAGTTTAAATCTTTTATCTAGTAAGAATCAATTTAATGGTGAAAGGTGGGGGTCCAGTTTCAGTCTTCTACAGGTTGCCAGCCAGTTTATCCAGCACCATTTGTTAAATAGGGAGTCTTTCCCCCACTGAATATTGTTGATAGGATTGTTGAAGATCAAATGATGATAAGCAGCTGAGTTCATCTCTTGGTTCTCTGTTCTGTTCCATTAATCTACCACTCTGTTTTTTGTGCCAGTACCATGCTGTTTTGATCACTATAGATTTATAGTATAGCCTGAAGTCTGATAATGTGATACCTCCTGATTTGTTCTTACTTCTGAGTAAGGTATTTGCTATTTGAGGTTTTTTCTGATTCCATATAAAACGAAGTACTAATTTTTCAAGTACTTTAAAGTATGACAATCGTGCTTTAATAGGGATTGCATTAAATCTGTAGATTGCTTTTGGTAGTATGGACATTTTAACAATGTTGATTCTTCCCAGCCTTGAGCATGATATGTTTTTCCATTTGTTAACATCTTCAGCTATTTCTTTTCTCAGGGTTTCATAGTTCTCTTTATAGACGTCTTTCATGTCCTTTGTTAGGTAAATTCCCAGATACTTCATCTTCTTTGGCACTATTGTAAAAGGAATAGAGTCTTTGACTGTATTTTCTGCTTGAGTATTGTTGGCATATATAAGCTACTGACTTATTAGTATTGATTTTGTATCTGGAGATGCTGCTGTATTCCTTGATTATGTTTAAGAGTTTTGAAGTTGAGTTCCTGGGATTTTCCAGGTATAGGATCATGTCAGTGAAGAGTGAGCATTTAATCTCCTGTGGCCCTACTTGGATACCCTTGATTGCCTTCTCTTGCCTGATTGCAATGGCTAAGACTTCCATTACTATGTTGAATAGCAGTGGAGACAGTGGGCATCCTTGCCTCGTTCCTGATCTGAGTGGAGATGTTATCAGTTTTACACCATTCAATATGATACTGGCTGTGGGTTTGCTGTAGATGGCCTCTATCAATTTAAGAAATGTCCCTTCTATGCCTGTTTTCTTAAGAGTTCTGATCATGAAAGAATGCTGGATATTATCAAAGGCTTTTTCTGCATCAATTGAGAGAATCATATGGTCTTTGTTTTTTATTTTATTGATATGATGTATTATAAGATTTGTGTATGCTGAACCAACCCTGTAACCCTGGAATAAAACCAACTTGATCATGGTGTATAATTTTTTTGATGTGTTGTTGAAGTCTTTTTGCTAAGATCTTATTGAATATTTTTGCATCTATATTCATTAATGATATTGGTCTATAATTTTATTTCTTTGTTGGATCCTTTCCTGGTTTGGGGATCAGGGTTATATTTGCTTCATAGAATGTGTTGGAAAGTGTTCCTTCTTTTTCTATGCTTTGGAGAAGGTTGTAGGAAATATAGGTACTATTTCCTCTTGAAAGGCTTGATAGAATTTAGATCTGAAGCCATCTGGTCCTGGACTTTTCTTTCTTTTGTTTTTTTTTTGGAAATTTTGTATTGTTGATGCTATTTCAGTGATTGATATAGGTCTATTCAAGATTTCTAATTCTTTCTGGTTGAGTCTAGGAAGATGTCATGCTTCTAGGTATTGGTTCATTTCCTTCGGATTTTCATATTTCTGGGAATAGATATTTTTGTAGTAATCATTGAGGATTTTTTTAATTTCTGAAGTGTCTGATGTTATTTCTCCTTTATTAGTTCTGATAGACGATATTAGAGGTTTTACTCTTCTATTTCTGGTTATGTTGGCCAAAGGTTTATCAATTGTATTAATCTTTTCAAAAAACCAACTTTTTGTTTTGTTGATCTTCTGAATGATTCTTTTCTTTTCAATTTCATTTAATTCTGCCCTACTTTTGGTTATTTCTTTTCTTCTGCTCGGTTTGAGGTTGGAATGTTCTTTCTTTTCCAGTTGGTTGAGATGATCCATTAAGTTGTTGGCTTACTCTCTTCTGTTTTCTTAATGAAGGCTTTCAATGGTATAAATTTCCCTCTTAGGACTGCCTTTGCAGTATCCCATAGGGTTTGATCATTTGTATCTTCACTGTCATTTTGTTCCAAAAATTTGGTGATTTCTTTCTTAATCTCGTCTTTGAGCCAGCTATCATTCAGCCTAAGATTATTTAGTTTCCATGCCTTTGAGTATGAGGATTGCTTTGAGTTCAACTTTTATTCCATGGTTGTCTCAGAAGATACAAGGAAATATTTCTATCCTTTTTAAACTTGCTCAGGTTAGACATGTGTCCTAGGATATGATCTAGTTTGGAGGATGACCTGTGGGCTTATTAGAAGAATGTATGTTCAGTTTTTTTAGGGGGAAATGTTCTGTAAGTAAAATCTTTTTGTTCTAGGGTCAGGTTTAAGTCTAATATTTCTTTGTTTAGTTTCTTCTTGGAGGGTCTATCCAAAACTGTCAAAGAGGTGTTAAAATCTCCAACTATTATAGTGCAGCAAGATATCAAGTTGTTCATATCCATTAAGGTCTGCTTTATGAATCGAGGAGAATTCTGGTAGGGCGCATAAATGTACATTATCGAAATCTCTTCCTGTTGGGTGTTTCCCTTGACTAATATGTAGTGACCTTCCTTATCTTTCTTTATCTTTGTTGGTTTAAAGCCAATTGTATCTGCTACTAAAATTGCAACCCTTGCTTTTTTCTGGTTTTCATTTGCCTCTATTATACAAATCCATCTCTTCACTCTAATTCTATTTTTATCCTTTAAGGTAAGGTGAGATTCTTATATACAGCAGATATCCAGTCTGAGTTTATGTATCCAGTCAGCTAGGCTGTGCCTCTTTAGAGGACAATTTAAACCATTCACATTAATTGAGAGAATTGATAAGCCTGGTTGTATTTTGAGTGTCATGATTTTCAAATGTCTGGTGGACATTTTTAATCCTTTCACCACTGTGGAAGTTGGGGTTTGTTGAAAAATTTCTGGATGAATTTACTTTGGAGGTAGAGCATTGTGCCAGTTTTTATGGAGGATGGGTCTGAGAATATCCTGGAGAGCTGGTTTAGTTATGGCAAATTTCTTCAATGTGTCTATGTCATTAAAGTATTTGATTTCTCCATCACAAATGAAACTCGATTTAGTTGGATAGAGGATCCTGGACTGGAAGTTGTTTTGTTTTAGGAGACTGAAGGTCAATGACCATCTTCTTCTGGCTTGAAACATTTTGTCTGAGAGCTCTTCAGTCATTCTGATACTTCTCCCTTTGTAGGTGATGCTTTTCTTTGTTTTTTTTGAGACAGAGCCTCAAGCTGTCCCTCTGGGTAGAGTGCCGTGGCATTACAGCTCACAGTAACCTCCAACTCCTGGGCTCAAGCGAGTCTCCTGCCTCTGCCTCCCAAGTAGATGGGACCACAGGTGCCTGCCACAACGCCCAGCTATTTTTTGGTTGCAGCCGTCATTGTTGTTTTGGCGGGTCCAGGCTGGGGATTCGAACCCGCCACCTTAGGTGTACGTGGCTGGCGCCTTAGCTGGTTGAGCTATAGGCACCAAGCCATAGGTGATGCTTTTCTTAAGTCTGGCTGCTTGCAGAATTTTCTCCTTCATCTTTACTTTGGAAAAGTTAATTACAATGTGTCTAGGAGACACTATTTGGATTGAGTCTTTCTGGGATTCTGAAACTGTATGCTATCTGAAGTTCTGTATCTCTTGGAATGCTTGGGAAATTCTCCTCCAAAGTCTCTTGAAGTTCAGCATCTGTACATTTAGGACCATCCTCTCCTTCAGGAATTCCTATAAGACAAATGTTTGATCTTTTGGAGTGATCCCACAACTCTTTCAGGGAATGATCAGTTTGTGCTCTCTGTTTGTCTGCCTCTTTGAGTGTTTGAGGACGTTCAAAAGCTTTGTCTTCAGTTTCAGAGATCCTTTCTTCTGCCTGGTCTACTCTACTACTGAGGGACTCTACTGTGTTTTGGAGCTCCTCAAGTACCTTTTTCGTTTCCTTGAGCTCTGCTATCTCTTTTCTCATTTTGTCCATATCTTTGGTGACTTGGGCTTTGAAATTATTAATTTCTTGAGATGACTTTAGAACTACTCTTTGGAAAACAATTTCTATCTTTTCTATAGATATCTTTGCAATCTATATTCTGAATTTGACTTCTGACATTGCTGCCATTTGTCTATGCATGGCATCTTCAGTTGTATCTCCTCTGTCATTTCATGGGGAGGAGTTGATCTACTCTCATTAAATTCATGTTGCCAGAGTTCTTCTGCTTTGTCCACACCATGGTTATTTTCCATCGTTTGGTTATTAGAACTGGTAGGGTGAGATTGAATTGGGGTTCCCAGGTAGGAGAGATAACCTCTTACCAAAGTGGTAGGCTTTGTAATTGTGGCTTATCTCCTACAACCTTAGAAAGGCCACTTTCAGGGTTTGGGCCAGACCAGAGACTCTGAGGACCTGCCTAGTGAGATAACACAAGCTAGCTCTGTTTTGATATCAGCCAACCTCTACCCTATCCTAAGAAACCATAGTATTGGGTTTAAATCTTGACTGTGAAGAAATACAAACAGCTGTGGCTCTGAGCCCCCACCCTTCAGTTCTTTTCCGCTATAGAACTTTGAAGGTCAACTTCAGAATGTCCCAGAGTGGACAGCTCTAGACATAGGTTCCAATTAAGTTGTCTCAGCCAGTGCGAACCCTACTGAACAGAGAGGGCCTCAAGGGTCTCCAACAGCACAATTGGAGCCAGGGATCCACACTCCTGCCCACCAGACTCAGTCTACACTCTTGTCCCTTTCTCTGCTCATGGGCCCATTTGGAGCCAGGGGCCATGCCCTCACCCACACCCAGCTAGCCTGTACTTGCCAGACCAGTTGGAGTCAGGGGACCAGGCCCCCACCTGCCAGTCTCAGTCCACTGCCTGGCAAGCCTCTGTTCACAGGCTCTGTTAGAGTCAGGGCACTGCACCCTCACCTGCAGGTCTCAGTCCTCACCCTCAGACCAGCCCTGTCTGCTGAACTCAATCCACCTGGGGCAACCACTGTCCCATTGTGGGTACCGACAGAGCTGGGGTTTCTGCACCCCATCCTGCCAGACACAGCCCAAACCAATGGTCAGCTCCACCACTGGCTGGGCCTAGTCATAACCAGGGGACTGCTCCTCCTCTTACTAAGTGTCCCTTCGTTTCCACACCCTCTTTCTTCCCCATTAGTCACAGAGTCTGTCCTGATGGTTGGTGGTTCACAGTATACCCAGATCTCTCAGGACAAGACGAAACACTCTGTGCTCTGCACGGGCAGAACTAAAGATCACCATGCAAGGGGGAAGAGTAGACTTGCGAGTTTGGACTTGTGGGGGGAAATATCTATTGAATTTTATACCTGGAAGAGTGGTGTCTAGGTTCATAAGTGGGACCTCCCTGGAGAAAGCGACATAGAGTTTAGTGGCTCTTTCCAGCGAGGTAAAATAAGAGGTCTTTTGTTCCCTGCTTGTTTGTAGATAGCCTGTGGCAGGCCTCCTGCTTGGGGGAGGGGTCTCCCATGCTCTAGCCCTTAGGCTTTGTACCTGTAATTTGTTTTCTTGAATGCTCCTCCTTGGAGTTACAGCTTGCCGAACTTCGTTCATGGCTCAGCTCCCCACCTTTGGCTTCATAGCATCCAATTCCTTCCTGTTTTTCTTCCTCTGCTCAATATCCTCTGCCGAAGGTTGCTACCAGTTGGCCCAATGGACTGTCCTAAAGCAGAGAGGGCTTTGAGCCTCCAACAGCATGTTAACTGAGCTGACCATGCTCAGGACACTGTTCAGGTTGGTTATGCCCATCAGTTTGCTTGTCTGTGTTCATCAGTTTATTGTGGCATCTGGCACTTTCTATATAGGGTTGAGAATTCTCAGGTGTGCCTGACCTTACTTTGAAAAGACGACATAGCATTGTCAGCCAGGGTGAGGGTGGTGTCTTGTAGTCCCAGTGACAAGTATTTGTCCACCCTGGATTGTGATAGAGGTGAGCTGGCCATGCAGGAGGGAGGGGATGTGGTGAGAGAGGGAGGCAGTGGGTTGAGGTGAGATTTGCAAAGGAGCTAGAGGGCAAACTGGCACCTGCTGAATGGTGGCATCCTGTAGGCCTTGGGATAGGCCAAGGCTAGGACTGGGAACCCAGCACACTGGCGCTGGCTAGGCCCTCCACATCCTGCACTGTACGTGAAGCAAACGTGACATACGGGAGTAGCAGTGCAGGAGGAGCCTGCTCCCTGGCCTGAGCTTTGCTGTATTCCAGGAGTGTTCATATGCACGCTGTGATTTTCTATGGTGTGTTTGTGAAGGTTTTTAGTTATTTCAGCATCAATTCTTTGATCCTGTGTTAGGCTCTTTTTTAGTGATTTAAAGAGATCTATTCTGTGATTTTTAAAGCCATGTCAAATGTACATAATATTGAACTTCTGCTGCTTGTCAGAAATTAGCAGTTTTAGTCTTACTTCTGATTACCCTTGGGCATGTATTTTGGAAAAGGAGAGCAAAATATTTCCATGGTGGTAAACAGAATTCAACCATAGAGAGAAACATGGAGGTGGCAAGTTTTCCATGGGAGTTTATTCTGACTGCACCAGAGTCCTGGCAGGGACCTTGTCAGATCCCTTCTGGGAGGTTTGTAGATGTTGGAGCTGAAAGGGAGACTCTTTTTTTTTTTTTTTTCAAATTTATTTTACATAATCTAAGGAGAAACAAGACTATTATAAAATTTATTTTAAAAACATTTTAATTGTGCTAAAATACACATAACACGAATTCAAATTTACCATTTGAATGCACAGACCAGTGGCCTTAAGTACATTTATGTTGCTGTTCAGCCATCACCACTTTCCATCTCCAGAGCTTTTTCATCTTCCTAAACTGAAACTCTGTTCCCGTTGAACGTCCCACTACCCTCCTTGCAGCCCCCTGGCACCCACCATTCTACTCTCTGTCTCCATGAACTTGACTGCTCTGGGACCTCATAGAAGTGGAATCATAACAATACTTGTCCTTTAGTGACTGGCTTATTTCACTCGATGGATATGCCTCAAAGTTCATCTACTGTAGGACACTGTGTGTGTCAGAATTTCTGGAAGGGACTGTTGGGATGGGGTGTCAGGGGTGGCCTACCCAGGAAGCACCTGCCTGCCCAGCTGCAAGGCCAGCCTCATTATGAGCCTGGTGCCTCAGGGGAATAAGTGCTGGCCATTTGGCCTTTGTACAGCTTCTGTAAGAAGTTCTTTTGGAAGTGCTAGAAGAACTACTTTTTAAAAAATTGATATTAACACTTATTTTTGTAGCCCTGAAAACTGGGGTTACATAAGAACATCTTTACATCTTCAGCACTTTCAATTGTACAGTCATATAATTGTTATGAAATGTTATTTATTGGCTAATGACTAGAACCATATGCTTGTTTCTTTAAAAAAATTTTTTCCCAATTAATATGAGGGTACATACAGTTAGGCCACATTGCTTGCATTTGTGATGTAAAGTCTAAATTGTAACTATAAAATCATATTGAGAAGTTTAATAAAATACATTCAAATAATAATTGAAAAACAACTGCAGACAGGATGGAAGCTTTGTTAATTTATTTAATCAATTGCAAATACTTGTTTGGATTGTCTATGTTCTTCCCTTTTCCTAATCAGTCACTTGTAGGCAGAACTGCTGGTCTGAGGCTGTAAATTAGATCCTATCCCAAGGACTAGTTTATAAAATTAATATTTGACAGACTATACGACCACTCCTGGGAGGAGGTGCTCCTGTGTTAGATGCACTGTCCTAGGTCCTTTGGGGAATAAAAGCACTGTATGATGATCTTGCTGTCAAGCAGCTTGTTCCATCTGGTGCAGACCTCTGTGCACAGGGACGGAGCTGTGGGTCTGCTGAGCCATCTCCAGGCAGTGGTTGGATTGACATCTGGAGGCAGGAACTAAAAAAGACGCTTCAGGGAGGAGGAGGGCTGGAGCCAGGCTTGGTAGCTGGGTAGTTTTAATCCACCTGAGAGCAGAGAGAGACAGTGGGGGGTGTGGGTTCCCCGGGCTGGGTGTGGGAGGCAGAACGAGGCAGAGGCTGAGGAAGGCCAGTGAGTCACTCTGTAGAGGGATGGGCTGGAGGGCGAGCAAAGTTGGACAGGGACTTCTGTGCCTGGCCAGGAATGGTCTTAATTGGGCAACAGATATTCAGCTTTAAAGCTTAAGAGTGATGTGTGTGTTCCTGTAGGAGTAATGTGCTGAGAGCAGGAGGATGTGGCAGTTTCACTGGTGATCTCTGTGCATTGAATCCTTTGAGATGGCCTTGGAAGGGTCTTTAACTAGGACAGCCCAGCACAAAGCACTGTGGCTTCAAAAGCATCCTCGTTAACCTGCGTCACACGCTGCGTTCTCATCCAGCACGCAGGGAGTTGTTTCCTTAGCATATTAGCTGAGCTGCCTCCCTGGAAGTGAGATGATACTCTGTTTTGGGCATTTAATCTCCGAGAGAAATGGGGATGTTCTACCTTTAACCTTCCCTGTTTAGTGATAGATGAACAGACCGCAAGTCTGGTAGTTTAGCATTTTGGCGCGTGCTTGGATTTGAACTTTGGACATATATGCCAAAAAAAAAGGGGGGGGCTTCTCTGCTTATCCATTGTTTGTGCATCTGACAGGCTTCTTGATTTCTATCCCTTCATCCTTGGTCCCTACAGGACACACCCAAGTGTGCTTCCTTCTCTCCATCCCTGCTCCTCTGGCTGAGCCCCTGAGTTTCACCTGGGGACCCCAGCCTGGGCTTTCTTGGGGAGCAGCAGTGTCCTCCCCTGGGGGCAACAGCATCCTCAACTGGGCTCTCCCCTGAGGGCAGCAGCCTCCTCACCTGGGTTCTCCCCTGGGGGCAGCAGCCTCCTCACCTGGGCTCTCCCCTGGGGGCAGCAGCCTCCTCACCTGGGCTCTCCCCTGAGGGCAGCAGCCTCCTCACCTGGGCTCTCCCCTGAGGGCAGCAGCCTCCTCATCTGGGCTCACCCCTGGGGGCAGCAGCTTCCTCACCTGGGCTCTCCCCTGAGGGCAGCAGCCTCCTCATCTGGGCTCACCCCTGGGGGCAGCAGCGTCCTCACCTGGGCTCTCTCCCAGGCTGCAGCATGTGCTTTCCTGACTGCTTTTCACTTTCTTTCCTCCTCCTCTGATGACTGTCTCTACCTGGCAGCCAGAGTGATCTTGGGAAAAACATAACCCAGACCTCATTTTTCCCCTGTGTAATCTGTTTCACTGATTTTTCTCCCCCTCCTTCCTTGTTTTTCTGGCATTTGAGGCCCAGATGGAGCTGCCCTGTCTGGTCCTTTCCCTTCCTCAATTCCTGTCTCCTCCATCCTGTGGTCACATTGATTTTCCTGATCTCAAACCAGAGTCTTCCCTCTTCAGGGTGATTGCCCTCCCTGCCAGCACAGAGGACAGTGCCTGCGTGTAACTGGCACTTAGTAAGGGTTTATGGGGTAAATGAATGAACCTTAGAAGCTCCTCGTATCCGGTAGAGACAGGCCTGGCTCCAGCTCACTCCAGTTCTGCCAGATCCCAGGCCACAGACAGATAAACAAAGCAATTATCTACTTTAGGGGAAACTGCTGAATGGAAACATCATTGGGTCCCCACTGTCCCTGAAAGAAGGAGCCTAACAGGTATTGGTACTAACGAGATGCCAGCTGGTTGCTTTTATTGTGTGGCGATAGGCCTTTCCTTTTAGATTTGAAGAATTACAAAAATCTATTATGACTGTCATCCCAAAGAACTCGTGATTTATATCAATATGTATTTTTTAGGGCGGCGCCTATGGCTCAAAGGAGTAGGGTGCCAGCCCCATATGCCAGAGGTGGTGGGTTCAAACCCAGCCCCGCCTGGCCAAAAACTGCAAAAAATTTTTAAAAAGCTTTAAAAAATATGTATTTTTTCATTTGGTTGGTGATATGTTTATAAATGACAATAGAATTCAGGAATCAGAGAATGCACAGAGTCAGGAAGCATTTAGAGCACACCCAGTAATGCCTGGCTGTGGTGAAAACTTGACAAGTGTTGTCATTGTCACGGCTGCTGCTACTCTTTTGTTGGGATATTAGAAGGCATTTATTTAATTAAATTAAATTAATTTATTTATTTTTGAGACAGAGTCTTACTATGTCGCCCTCGGTAGAGTACTGTGATGTCACAGCTCATAGCAACCTCAAACTCTTGGGCTTAAGTGATTCTCTTGCCTCAGCCTCCCAAGTAGCTGGGACCACAGGCGCCC
>NW_003852589.1:806873-812168 GCF_000181295.1 Otolemur garnettii
TCACAGCTCATAGCAACCTCAAACTCTTGGGCTTAAGTGATTCTCTTGCCTCAGCCTCCCAAGTAGCTGGGACCACAGGCGCCCTCCACAACGCCTGGCTGATTTTTTGTTGCAGTTGTCATTGTTGTTTAGTTGGCCTGGGCTGGGTTCGAACTCACCACCCTCGGTGCATGTGGTTGGCACCATAACTGCTGTGCTATGGGCACAGCCTTATTTATTTTATTTTTTGACACAGAGTCTCACTCTGTTGCTCTGGATAGAATGCCATTGTGTCATAGCTCACAGCAACCTCAAACTCTTGGGCTTAAGTGATTCTCTGGCCTCAGCCTCCCAAGCAGCAGGGACTAAAGGCACCTCCCACAAGGCCCAGGTAATTTTTTTCTATTTTTAGTAGAGATGGGGTTTCACTTTGGTTCAGATTGGTCTTGAACTTGTGTGGTCAGGCAGTAATCCTCCTGCCCAGGCCTCCTAGAGTACTGGGATTACAGGTGTGAGCCTCCACGCCTAGCTGCTATTAGAAGGTTTCTATATTTCACAAGTCAGTCCTCTGCAGAGTGTGAGGTCCTCCACTGGCACTTCTGAGGTCCTCATTGTCCGCTTTAGCTGTGATGGGGAGCTCGCACGACTGTGTCCAGGCAGCTCCACCTGGACCTGCATCGGTTTCTGCTGATGACTCTGCTTCCTTGGTTCTTCTTGCAGAACCAGGAAACTTCCTTACTCCCCTTTGAGCGTGGAAGTTCTGCATATGGGGAAACCATTTCTACGTCCATTCCCTGCACTGGGCGTATATTCAGAGGCTCATGAGCACTCAGTGTTCCTTGTGGTTTCCAGTGTCTTGTCCCTTTGAATGGGCAGCAGCGCTGAGCAGAGGGGTGGGGCAGACGTGTGGACTGTTGCCACTGAGGCCCGGTCAGCTCCCAGGTTGGAGGGGAGGTTCCCTGAAGCCCCCTGCTTTTCTTCCTTTCCACTGTGGCCTGCTGCTTCTGGCATTTTATGAATTTTGTTACCAAAAACACAGAACATTTGTAGTACTGATAAATTCCTCTGTTCATTTTAAAAGTTAGCATTCCTCCTGTCGAGATGATATCTCACCTCCAAGGGCACAGGCCCAATGCTGTAATCTCCTTTTGTCTTAAGAACCCCATCTTTCACCCACGTGGGCTGGGCTCTGTGGCCCACTAGCCACCTCCTGCTGCCTCTGAGGCTGTGCTGTGTGTGGGTGGCCCTGCCGCCCAGGGCCCCTCCTCACAGTGCAGGAGACTGCGTTAACATCTTGCTGGAATAAAGGCCCTCATCTGCTTAGCATTCCTCTAATATTCCAATCTCGTAACCTTATTAAAAGAGAAAAGGAGATGCCTTTGGCCGACACTTGCTTCCTGAAGTACTCACAAGCCTCTGCTCTGATAATCCCCTCTCGGATCTGGCTCCTGATTGACACCAGGATTATTGGTGTGTGGCTTCCACGATTTGCTTTTCTTTTCATCTCTGCCACTCTCCATTATGTTTTAAAATTAATACTTAAAAATCCATCTAGCGTATAACAGAGTTAAAATCAAATCGTGTTGAGAGGCTGATAATGAAGCAGCTGTCCCCACCCTCCTTGTGCAGGCCCAGCTCCCCCCCCCCCGCCTCTCGTGCTGTTTCTTGTTCTTTTTTATTCTTTTCTATGCAAAAAGTAACATTCCTTGTTATTTTTAAACCATGGTAAAAATGTTCATTTATAACATAAAGTTAACCATCTTAACCATCTTGTAAGCGTCCAGTTCACTGGCGTTAACACATTCACGTCGGATGTAGCTTCACCCCTAGAACCGTCTGTCCCCAGAACTCATCTTCCTCAGTGGAAACTGTACCCAGTAAATAATAACTCCCCTCTCCAAATTCTCAGCCCCTGGCAACAGTGCTCTGCTTTCTGTCTCTGTGAATCTGATGACTGGAGGTTCTCACCTGAGTGGAATCCTGTTTCTGTCCTTTGTGACTGCCTTATTTGACTTGACATAATATCCTCAAGGTCCCTCCACGTTGTGGAATGTGTTGGAATCTCCTTCCCTTTAAGGCTGAATGATATTCTCTTAGGGATCTAGGTCCTGTTTTGTTTATCTGTTCACCCACCAGTGGACACAGGGGTTTCGTCACCTTGTAGCTGATGAGAATCACGTGCTATGAATGTGGGTGTGTAAATCTGTGTTCCAGTCCCTGCTTTCCATTCTTTTGAGTCTGGGCCCTGAAGTGTGATTGCTGTTCATATGGTCATCATTCCTTGTGTTTTTTAATAATTGACCACATCTTGTTCTCAGACTTGTGTTTTGCTGGGTAGCAGGAAAAAAAAGTCTAGCTACTATATGGTATCTTTGTATTTTGGTTACTTGGTCTGTCTTATTTATCTTTAATTTGTGCATTTCAGAAGTTTTGTTGATGTATAATTTACTGTTATGCTATTATAATACTATTATGCTGTCCACCCATTATAAGCATATACCTAGATGGTTTTTAGTAAACAGGAGAAAACTCCCATCTCCTAGGCTTGCTGAGGGTCAGTCCCCCAAAGCAGCCTTCTTGTTAGCCCTGGGTCTTTAGTCTCCTGTGGGGTGGGGTATGGTCATGTGGCTTCATGAGACAGGAGGAGCAGCTGATGCCCAACCCTTCCTCTATCCCCTGATGTTCAGCTGGGGGGGTCTCTACAGCCCGACCTCTAGCATCAGTTGGCTCCAGCCCACAGGCTCCTCCCACAGGTTCTGCAGGGGAGTCAGCCTGTACCTCCCAGCTTCCTTTCCCTAACTGGCCAGCTCCATCATCATTCCTGGGTCCATGCTAAGGACTTTGAAAAGGTGTTGAGCTCTTTCACCCACGGTGGCACCCTGGGTTTCAGGAGGGAGAACAGAGGTGAAGAGGTCCAGTTACGACTTTTGACTGGTATCTCTTACTTTGCACCATTTTTTAAAACTGTCAGCAGGATTAGAAATGATGTATTTTAGGAGTCTGATTCTGTTTTTACTGTAAAGTGTTCTTTGGAATTTCTGTTTTGCACTTGCCCAAAGTCTGCTTTGGACTGACCTTAGACTTGGGTTGCAGGGATCACACCTGGAAAGAAGGTGCTTTGCAGAGAAGGTGGTGATAGGGCTCCTGGTGGTCCTGAGTCCTTACAGAGGATACCAGTCCCTCAGCTGTCACCTTACATCTTGGGGAATCTCACTGTATTTTTTTTTTTTTTTTTTTTTTTTTGAGACAGAGCCTCAAGCTGTCCCCCTGGGTAGAGTGCCGTGGCATTACAGCTCACAGCAACCTCCAACTCCTGGGCTCAAGCGAGTCTCCTGCCTCCGCCTCCCAAGTAGCTGGGACCACAGGTGCCCGCCACAACACCCGGCTATTTTTTTGGTTGCAGCCGTCATTGTTGTTTGGCGGGTCCGGGCTGGGGATTTGAACCCGCCACCTTAGGTGTATGTGGCTGGCGCCTTAGCCGGTTGAGCTATAGGTGCCGAGCCCACTGTATTATTTAACAAAAAAAAAGATGAAAAATTGTATTTTTTTTTCCTCAAGAAATTAAACAGAAATACCATAAGATTCAGTAGTCCTACTTCTGGGTTTATTCCCCAGAGAGTTGAAAGCAGCGACTCAGAGACTCATCAGTGTTTGCACATCCTGCTCACTGCAGTCTTGTTCACAGCTGCTAACGCGTGAAGTGGCTCAGTGTCCGTCGGGGGATGAGCAGATAGACACTGTGGTCTGTACACCATGGAATAGTACTCAGTCTTACACAGGACGGTGATTCTGACACCACTGCAACATGGATGGACCTTGCGGATGTTATGCTGAGTGAAATAAGCCAGTCCCCGAAGGACAAGTGCTGCAGGATTCTGCTCACCTGAGATACTCAGAGTGTCACATCCAGGGGGACAGAAGTAGAATGGTGGGTGACGGGGGAGGCGCGAGGAGTTGGTGTTTCATGAGTACAGTTTCTATTTGGGAAGATGAAAGTGTTCTGGAGCTGGACGGTGCTGGTGGTTGTACAGCAACGTGAATATGCTTAATGCAACATAGATTGAACTGTATACTTAAAGGTGGTCAAAATTGTAAACTTTATTTTCTGTATGTTTTATCATGAAAATTTGAAATAAAACCCCGTGAAACCACAACGTGAATAATTAACCTCTCCTGGATAAAATGTTTGGATACTTTTGCATCATCAAAGATTTCTTTGAAAACCAACTCGTGTTTGCTGATGTACTAATCTTGGTGAAGCATTGGTTTAGAACTATCTCAACAAGTATAATTTGGCTGAGAAACTTATGTGACAGTAGATTTAAGAAAAGTTGGCATTTATAAAATAAAGGGAATAAAAGACAGTCATTGCAGTTGTCTGTGACAACGCATTTACTACAAAGATCACACAGAATGAGCCAAGACGTTCACAGAACAGGACGGTGTCGGGCATGTCCCACGGCCATGACGATGGATAAAAATAGATTTCTTGCAATCAACCTCTTCTTGAGGATACAGTTATTGTCTTGAGAAAATATTTGTAGAAAGCAAATGCTCTACAGTGAGGCACAGAGGAAAGTTGCAATTGGACAAGTTTTCCATTAAATGAAAACTAAAAAGAGATCAAAAAATAACTGAAAAGCAAATGACTTTTTTCCTCATCAGTTTAGAATTCACAGATGATTTTCCAGGTTTTAGTCACCACTGGCGACTTCCTAATGGGAAAAGTGGTGGTGGTGACTTAAATAGGATTTTCTTTCACGGTGGTGAGCCGGCATCTTTAGTTTTTCAGTTAGAATTTATAATTGTTAGCTTAGAATTCTAATCATAAAATCATAAAAATTTTTTGCTTTTCTTTTTTTATTTTTATTAAATCATAGCTGTGTACGTTAATGCAATTATGGGATACAGTGTGATGTTTTCATATACAATTTGAAATATTTTCATCAAACTGATTAACTTAGCCTTCATGTCATTTTCTTAGTTATTGTGTTAAGATGTTTATATTCTACTTTTAGAAGGATTCACTTGTACCCTTGAAAGATAGACCATAAAGGTGATCCCTCCAATCACCCTTCCTCCACCCATCCACCCCCCATACCCTCCCCCCCATATTCTTAGGCTATAATTAGGTTATAGCTTTCATAGGAAAACTATAAATTAGTTTCACAATAGGGCTGAGTACATTGGATACGTTTTCTTCCATACTTGAGATACTTTGCTAACAAGAACATTTTCCAGCTCCATCCATGTAAACATGAAGGAGGTAAAGTCTCCATCTTTCTTTATGGCTGCATAGTATTCCATGGTGTACAT
>NW_003852589.1:814885-824102 GCF_000181295.1 Otolemur garnettii
CATGGCACTCTACCAAGGGTGACATAGTAAGACTCTGTCTCAAAAAAAAAAAAAAAAGATACTGCAACTTCAAAGACTTGAGACATGAGGACATCTAATAGTAATGATGAGAAATACTTTATAAAGTCAGTGGAACTGTCCTAGCTCACTTTACCCTCTAGAGAAGAGGGCCTGTCCTCACACCAGGTGATGGGACTAAGGCCTCCCTCCCTCCACACCCCACCCCCAGGGACTGGCACATGAACTATTTATGGAGCTGCCACTCCACTTCAGGCCTCGGGCCAGAATCCTGTCATGTTTACCACATCTTTGTAGGTCTGCGTTGAGACTGCATTCTTAGGAAACAGCCAAACTGACCCAGTAGGCCTGGCTATTGAGGCGGGGGCTGGTGGGAGAAGGTGAGGGAGCAGTTTCTTGGGACCCCTGTTGGTTGAATGTAGCAGCGTAAGTCAGTGGGTGCAGAACAGTCCCCTCTCAGCCCTGCCTGGCAGCTGGTCGGAGCAAGGCTGCTTGCACCAGTGATTGGGCCTGGTCCTCTCCCTCTGTAGCAGGGGAACTGTGAGAATAAGCCCCAGACACCTATGGAATGCACTCATGCCATTAGCAAGCTCTGCACCTGGACAAGTCGTCTTCATTTGAGAAGGAGCAAACTGAGAGAAAAAAAAAAAGCATAGCAGAATTTGTGCGGGCGAGCGTGGGGGGAACTTACTACATCAGCAAAGGGGAATGTTTTCCTAAAGAATTACAGGTGATGTATTCCTCTGAAAGTGATTAAGAGTATGATCCAGAAAAAAGTTTGCATTAAACAGTGTGTTATCTCCAGTAGAGAATTTCCCCCTTTTTATATTAAAATAAACTTAGTATTGTTAGACAGTCTAGTGCTGGGAGAAGTTGGGGAGACAAGGGATACGGAGGAGGTGAGACCGCAACTTTGCCTCATCTCAGTCTTCACTCTTGGGGACATGTGCAAGGCTGGGGCAGGGATTGGAAGCTCCCAAACTGTGTGGAGGGGCAGGGCGGCTTTGAGGAGAGTTGGAAGGATTTGGAAAGTGGTGTAGGGGGCTCTTTCCTCCTCTGTGGTGACTGGTGATCTGTGATGGTTAATTTTATGTGTCCACTTGCCTGGGCTAAGGGCTGTCCAGGTAGCTCGTAAAACATTATTTCTGGGTGTGTCCATGAGGTTGTTTCCAGAGGAGATTAGCAATTGAATCAGTAGGCTGAGCAAAGTGTGGGTGGGTGTCATTCAGTCTGTTGAGGGCTTAGATAGAAAGACAGGACAGAGAAGCTGAGGAAGGCAAATTTGCTGTGTCTGCCTGAGCTGGGGCATTCGCCTTCTCCTGCCCTTGGACACTGGTGCTTCTGGCTTCAGGCGCAGACTGAATTAATCACTGGCTTTCCTGGTTCTGGACCTTGCAGGTGGCAGATCATGGGACTTCTTAACCTCCATGATTTTGTGAGTCAGTTCCCATAATGAATTTCCTCCTACATGTATCACTATTGGTTGTCCTATTGGTTCTGTTCTCTGGAGGAGCCTGAATGATACTCCAACTCCATGCCCAGCTCAGACAGCTGATCCTCTTCAGGAGGAAGCCACCCTTCTCCTGCAGGTTACAGGCAGTAGGCTCCCACCCAGCTTCAGTGTCTTTATATGGATTTGGAGTTTGTGTGGTTTGGGGCAAAGCAAAATCAAACTGCAAATCTGAGATCCAAGGAACAGTGGAAGCATCTCTCAAGTGTGACTCTCGTTCTACAGTGTTGGGGACACCCATTAGTCTCATGTTGATTGTGGAAGAACATGAGGAAGCCTCCGTCATCGCACTGTCCACTGTTAAGGAGGCCTCGTTAACACAGCCAGGGAAAGGTACAGGGGGCAGAAGGTCCCCAAACTGGGTTCTCACAGCAAGTGTCGGCACCAGAAGGACTGCCCATAAGCCTTTGTCCCGAGCTCCTGGTTTCTCTGATGCCATCCCCCTCAGGCTTTAGGGCCAGGCCTGCCTTCTCGGACAGTGCAGCACTTCCCACTTTGAGGTTCTGTCAGTGACACAGAGGAGCTCACTGTCCTCAGGGCCATAAATGTCTTCTTGGATCCTGATTTTAATTTCTAAACCTTTAGGATTAAAGCTTATATTCAGTACAATTTGAAAATGAGGCATTATTTTCTTAGCTAACTTAGAGGAGTGCCTGCTCTCCACTAAGCATCAATGAGGGAGAGGGGACTTGGACTTGGACGTGTGAGAGGGCTGAGGTCTGGCTGGCCTTAGAGGGAAATCTTCCTTTGGGAGCTGTGCTGGCTCTTGTACATCCTTTCCATTAGGGAGTCATGCTCCTTTTTTTTTTTTTTTAATCAGACAGAGTCTCATTCTGTCATCTTTGGTAGAACGCTGTGGTGGCATCATAGCTCATAGCAGCCTTCAACTCTTGGGCTCAAGTGATCCTCCTGTCTCAGCCTCCTGAGTACTGTGTTTCCCCAAAAATAAGACACTGTCTTATATTTATTTTTTCTCAAGAAGACACACTAGGGCTTATTTTCAGGGAATGTCTTATTTTTATTAAGTATAATACAACAATCTACATTTATTCAAGTATAGTTAAGTCATCTTCTTCTGGAACCTGACAGGGGGAGCTGACCTTGTTGGTGGGGCTGGCACTAGTGATGTGTGAACTCCTTTCCTCTAGCCATTAGCATGTGCACAATAGGATGCCTGTGACTGGGGTTACCACCCCGCACCCAGGCAAGTGTGAATGGATAGGAGAAAGGAGCTATGGCAGATAAAAGGTATTCCAGTCTTCCTTACTGCTTTGTGGGGAAATGCAGGGCATGGCTATGCAGATGTGTTAAATAGCCACGCCCATTACTAGGTCTTATCATTGGGGTAGGGCTTATATTTAACAAATGCATAGAAATCCTGCTAGGGCTTATTTTTGGGGTAGGGGAAACATGGTAGCTGTGACTACAAGCACCCACCACAACTCCCAGCTTTTTTTCTATTTTTAGTAGAGATGGGGCTTTGCTCTTGCTCAGGCTGGTCTTAAACTCCTGAGCTCAAGAGATCCACCTGCCTTGGCCTCCCAGTGTTTTGGGATTACAGGTGTGAGCCGCCTCCCCCAGCCTGGAAGTCATGCCCCATCTGGAAAGTTCTCACAGAAGGCATTTCCTTCTGCCAAGTTTCTGTGGGTGCTGCACACGTCACAATACTGTGTCATGAGCACAGGGCTTGGGCCTCAACTTGACCTAGTGTGAAGCCCAGACCTCACACAGGCTGTCGTCCCTCACACTGGCCTCAGCAGCCCCTCACACTCACTTCTTAGTGCCTCTCTCTAGACCCCCCAGGCTCACCATGTAAACCTGACCACTCTACACAAATCACTTGTCCCTGCCGCCTGCCTTGGCCACACCCTCTTTCCTGAATTTTATTCCTCAGAATCTGAAAACTTTCCTCCAGGAAGGTGTCTCTGACTGGCTTGTGGAGCTTCTAAGCTCCCCTTCTGTGACATATTATTTATACTATGTTGCAATGATTTGCATTCATGTCAGCTTATAACTATTTTCCCCAGGTGTTTTTGTAGGTGGCACTGCCTCCCCACTGAGCCATGGACACTTGGAGAGAGCCACCGTCTCACTGCTGTTTTCACCCTGCCCGTCCCTTCCACCGTAGCTGGTGCCCCTCTCACAATAGCCTCCTGGAATTTGGCTCCTGACTGGCTTAGAGTTAGAGGACAGGGTTTGTTTTGATTTCAGACGAAAAGTGGCTTTGGTGACAGCAACCACCTCCGTTTCCTGATTCACACTGCTGTTCTCTCTCTGCTGCTGGCAGCTTCACTGCCTGTACACATGGTCAGGTTGGTGTGTGAAGCACATGTGGTGTTATCCTGTTGAAATTAAAGTAAGGTAACTGGGTAGCTTTGGGTCAAGACTTGCCACTATATCAATAGAAGTGATCGATGGAAATGATATCGTAAAGCACACTAGATTCCACCATATGAAAACAAGGTATGGCTGTTTTCTAGAGAAAGGAGAATTGGCTGTTTGGCAAAACATTAATTAGATCCTCACTTAATATCATATACCAAAATAAGTTTCCAGTGGATTAGTTAAAAAGTAAAAGGATAAATGCACTTTTTTTTTTTTTGAGACAGGGTCTCACCTGTGCTAGAGTTCCATGGCCTCAGCCTTGCTCACAGCAACCTCAAACTCTTGGGCTTAAGTAATCCTCCTGCCTCAGCCTCCAAGAGTAGCTGGGACTACAGTTGCTCCACCACCATGCCTGGCTCATTTTTCTATTTTCAGTAGAGACACGGTCTCTCTTTGCTTGAGCTGGTCTCGAACTCCAGGCTGCAAACAATCCTCCCACCTCAGCCTCCAAGAGTGCTGGGATTATAGGTGTTAGCCACTGTGCCTAGAAATCTGTAGAACCATTTAATTGATCCCCAAACAATAATACTAGTAGTGAGTAATGATGGCAGCGATATCAGTTAACAAATGTTGCGTAACAAACCATCCCAGAACTTAGTTGCTTCTACCTACAACCACTTTTTCAATAGATTTAGGTCGGCAGTGTAGGCTGGGCTAGGCTGGGCTAGGCTGGGCTAGGCTGGGCTTGGCTGGGTGGTTGTTTTAGCTGGGCTTATTCATGGGCTGCAGCTGGTGGTCTCACGTGGTTAGTAGATGGCTGATGGTGAGCTGCTGTTCTGGCTGGCCTTCATATGGTGGCAAGAAGGTTTCAGAGGTGCAAGGTGGAGGCTCCTGTGTGCACGTGGCTTCAGGTGTGTGTGTGTATCACACTTGCTGCTGCTCTCTTGGGTCAAGCCCAAGTTCAAGGGGTGAGAGGTCTGTCTTTTTGTGAGAGGAGTGGCAAAGTATTAGGCTATTTTTGTAATCCTTAACAGCTACTGTTTTCCTCGCTTTACATATATTTCCTATTAGTTATCTCTTGCTATGTAACAAATCACCCTTAAATGTAGCAGCTTAACGCACAGTGAATGTTTATTACCTCCCTGTTTCTGTAGGTTAGGTGCCTTCGCTGAACGCTTGGGTGTGAGCGTCCCCCCTGGCTGGACCTGCAGAGCCATGTGTGGATGCAGGAGGTGGCGCTGTCGGAGCCAGCTTTGAGGCTGCCCAGCACCCACTAACTCTGTGTATTAAATGCACTCCCATTATCCTCTATCACCAATCAAGGAAATTGAGGCAAAGAGAGGGTCAGTCAGGTAGTGAGTGGGGGAGCTGGGTCTGGATCTCAGGCTGAAGCATCATGACACTGAACTGAACTGAACTGGTGGTGGAAGGTATAAGATTGATATAACTGACCACAGATCCATTAGCATCCTGTGTGTGTCAAACACCATCAACAGAATTGACAAATCAGGACATGCACTGTATATCTGCCAGTCCATCCCTGTTATACTAAAAGCAGTCGTAAATCAATAAGGAAACATTAACATCAAAAGGAAAAAAATCTGCTGTGGAGTGTTGGCAAGCCACTGGGGATGCCTGAAAGGCAGATAAACAGAAAAGTGCTGGCCTCACGAGTAATCAGAGGCATGCAAATGGAGAAGCTGTTTTTGTTTGTTTTAGGGTCCACCAAACTGGTTAAGAGTCCTTTAATACTTACTTTCAGAGTGGGTGTGTAGGATTAGAGGATAAATACTAGCATTCCCCCCCCCCCAGAAGCTCTCAGTTGCTGTGACCCTCAGGAAAACAATTGTTTGTGCTGTTTGAGGCAACCATCTTCTTTCAAAGGGTTTATATTAAAAAGAGAGATATCAGTAAAATTTATATGTAAAGATATTCACCGAGGCTGTATTTATCTTAGAGAAAACAAGAAGCGTCCTGCATATCTGACAATAGCAGGTGGTTCTGCGGTGCCATTCTCCAATGCCTTGGCCATTAAAGTCATGTTTTCAAAGGGCATTCAGTGGCCTGGAGAGAGTCTCATGTTATTTCACGTGAACACAGCAAGGTTCCTGCTGTAAAGTAGAGTTCCAATTTTGTACAGTGTCTATGTCCAAAAAACAAAGTGCCTAAATGGCAACAAAATATTAGCAGTGGTGACTTACAGGTAGTGACACACGTTATTTGTTTGTTTCTTTTCTGCCTTTTCTTGACTTTTCTTCCTTGAGTGGATATTGCTGACATATAGGCCATCCCTGGGTTATGAATGAGCTAGGTCCTGTAGGTTTGTTCTTAAGTTGAATTTGTGTGTAAGTTGGAGCAGTTGCATTTACCTATCACCTGTAAAGAGCCTCTAATCATAAGTGAGAGTCTCATGTCAGTGAGATGTTTGCAACTTGTGGACTTACTGTAATAGTCTCCATCTGTATGTGCGAGTTGTACGTAAGTTGGATGTTTGTAACTTGGGGACTGCTTGTACTTGGACAGAAAGACATAGAAAGCATGTAGCCCAGCCCAGGGCACACTGGCCGGTGTCCTTGACTTTGCTCTGTGTTGTCTGGGGGCAAAGTCTGGGGTCCTATCTGGGCCTTCTGTGTGGAACTTCTGCAGTGATTCCTGCTTGGCAGAAAATGTTTATTGCATTTTAATATGGGGCCAAAAGCCCATGGTTCATATTCCAGTTAAGTGAGTGTGTGTTTTTCCTCCCTGGGTCAGCACCTCTGCTTGTGACCCATAGTCCTCCTGCTTCCCTTGCCACCACTTTCAGGACGCAGTTGGGAAGTTGGCCTGTTGAGACTGAAGCTCCTTGATCATTGCCTTTTGGGGGAGTCACGTATTTCGTTTCCTCTCCCCTGCACAGGTGTGTTCAGTGAGGGCTGGTGACTGTGGTGTTGCCCTGGTGGTCATTTAAAGACTGGGAAATTTCTGATTTTCTTTTGTTGTAATGAAATGCCGTATCCATAGAAAAGAACTCTGTAATAATTTGAAGAGGTGTATTCTGAGCGGAATGCATGTGACCATGGCCCAGAGTGCTATGCTCGAGAAACCTTCAGGGGTATTGCCGTGGTTGGGTTACACTTCTGTTTTGTACATTTCGAAGAGATAGGAATTACCTGTGAAGTCATTAATCAGTACGTAGATGATGCTTACTGGTTTGGCTTCAAAAGACAGAACATCTCCAAGTGGGCCTTACAGGTTGTAGGTGGGTTTAAACATTCTTTGATTTGTATTTGCTTAAAGAAATGAAGCTTTGTGGTGCAAATATCTTTTGTTGCCAAGTGATTTTTGGTCTTTTGGATATATACCTAGCAGAGTAATTGCAGGATCAAACAGCAGGTCTACATTTAGATCCCTGAGTGTTCTCCAAACGTTTTTCCAAAAGGAACGTACTAGCTTGCATTCCCACCAGCAGTGCATTAAGTGTTCCCTTTTCTCCACATCCACGCCAGCATCTGTAGTTTTGGGATTTAGTGATGTAGCTACTCTTACTGGAGTTAGATGGTATCTCAAAGTGGTTTTGGTTTGCATTTCTCTGATGATTGTCATGGAAGAAGCCCAAGTGCCCATTGATCCATGAATGGATTAATAAATTATGGTATATGTGTACCATGGAATACTATGCAGCATTAAAAAATGGAGACTTTACCTCTTTTATGTTTACATGGATGGAGCTGGAAAATATTCTTAGTAAAGTATCTCAGGAACAGAAAAAAAAATATCCAATGTACTCCATACTATTATGAAACCAATTTATAATAACTCACACTTTCATGTGAAAGGTGAATCACAACTATAGCCCAGGATGAAGGAGGGACGAGGAGAGGGATTGAAAGGGAGGGGGGTTGTTTGATTGAGGGAGGGTTAATGGTGGGACCACACCTATGGAGCATACTGCAAGGGAACAAGTCAAATCTATCAAGTATAGAACACGAATGTCTTAACACTGTGATTAAGTAACTGAGTTGAAAGCTATATTAATTAGTAGGATGTAAGCACTCCAATCTGTACAAATAAATCAACACACTGAATCCCACAGAGGCATAAATGTATTCATGATCTATGTATATATGACTTAAAAAAAATGAAGCTTTGTTTAAAACAGTGGTTCTCAACCTTCTTAATGCTGCAATGTATTTTCTTTCTTTCTTTTTTATTAAATCATAGCTGTGTACATTAATGCAATTATGGAGTACAGTGTGCTGGTTTTATATACAATTTGAAATATTTTCATCAAACTGGTTAACATAGCCTTCACCAAATTTTCTTAGTTATTGTGTTAAGACATTTATATTCTACACCTAGTAAATTTCACATGTACCCTTTGTTAAAAAGGAGTCTCGACCCACAGGTTGAGAATCCTTGGAAAGGCTTAGAATGTTGTAAGTGAAGATGAGGAAGTCTGTTAATCAGAGACCAGCCACCTGACACACAACAGGATATACACCCAGACTCAAGAGGTCTGTTAAGTAAATTGATAGCCTGTAGGTGTGGTTTAAGTTGGCCTTGCACAGCCTTTGGCCTGTTAAGGAGTCACACAGTGTATTTGTCTCCAAGAAGGGAGGAAGCATGATGGGGCATGTTGGGCCTCCCTTCTTATGGCCAGCAACTCCACTTTACGGTATTTCTGGGGTCCTCTTAGCTAAGCGGGGCTATGTTCAGTCAGCTGGGGGGTGTTAAGATTTGGTTTTAGTTTACAGTTGTTACATGGTCAGTCACCCCAGGTGGCTTTAGAAGGGGCGGGAAGTGGAAAGGTATTTTTCTTTACTGTCCCCTCATCAGTTGGCTCCTCTCCCTCTGGTTTAATCCCCCCCCCCCCCCAGCCACCTCTGCTTTCCTGCTAATTTTTGCCACCTGTCTGCATCCCTCCACTGAGATATGGCTGCTCTTACTTTTCCCATCCTCCCTTGTTTTTGAGTTTTGCTTTGAGTGTTACATTGAGATACCAGTTATATATATTTCCTGAAATACAAGAAAAATATGCCGTATTTTACATGTGAGCGACCTCCCATCAGTAAACACGGCATGTGGCCTTGGGAGTCTGCAAGAGGGACTAGCACTGTGCCCTGAGATTCACTGGATCCCCTTTCTTCCTTCCTGAGAATCTGTGCTTTGGACTCCGGCAGGCAGGATTGTTAGTCTTGAGGCTGTGTGAGACAAGCCTGCAGGGTGTTCACGCCCAAAACAAATCACGTCAGTCTGGGTGTCTGCCCAGCGGCTTGTCAACGATGAAGTCTTCCTTATCATAACTTTAAAAAAGTTCCAGTTCTTTAGACAAAGCTTCATTTCTTTAACCAGTTGCAAATGGAAGAATCTTTTTTTTTTTTTTTT
>NW_003852589.1:824122-831925 GCF_000181295.1 Otolemur garnettii
CCAGTATCTGTTCAGTGACTTGTCTCTGATGAGCAGAATTCCGTATCCTAGCTCAAAATATTCCAAGCCTTTAGACAAAGCTTCATTTCTTTAACCAGTTGCAAATGGAAGAATCTTTTTTTTTTTTTTTTATTAAATCATAGCCATGTACATTAATGCAATCATGGGGTACAATGTACTAGTTTATATACAATTTGAAATATTTTCGTCAAACTGGTTAACATGGCCTTCACGGCATTTTCTTAGTTATTGTGTTAAGGCATTTATACTCTACACTTAGTAAATTTTACATGTACCCTTGTAAGATGTACTGTAGGTGTGGTCTCCCCAATTACCCTCCCTCCACCCATCCTCCCTCCTCCCCTCCCTTCCTTCTCCCTTTTCCCCTTCTCCTTGGGCTATAATTGTAACCCAATCATATGAAAGCTATAGATTGGTTTCATAGTAGGGCTGAGCACATTGGATTCTTTTTCTTCCATTCTTGAGATACTTTGGTAAGAAGAATATGTTCCAGCTCCATCCATGTAGACATAAAAGAGGTAAAGTCTCCATCTTTCTTTAAGGCTGCATAATATTCCATGGTGTACATATACCACAATTCATTAATCCATTCATGGGTTGATGAGCACTTGGGCTTCTTCTATGACTTAGTAATTATGAATTGGGCTGCAATAAATATTCTGGTACAAATATCTTTGTTATAATGTGATTTTTAGTCTTCTAGATATTTACCTAGTAGAGGAATTATAGGATCGAATGGCAAGTCTATTTTTAGATCTCCAAGTGTTCTCCAAACATCTTTCCAAAAGGAACATATTAGTTCGCATTCCCACCAGCAGTGTAGAAGTGTTCCCTTTTCTCTACATCCATGCCAACATCTCTGGTTTGGGGATTTTGTGACGTGGGCTACTCTTACTGGAGTTAGATGATATCTCAAAGTGGTTTTTATTTGCATTTCTCTGATGATGAAGGATGATGAGCATTTTTTCATATATCTGTAGGCCATGCGCCTGTCTTCTTCAGAACAGTTTCTCTTCAAGTCCCATGCCCACCCTGAGATGGGAACACTTGTTTTTTTCTTACTAATACATTTGAGTTCTCTGTGGATTCTGGTTATTAAACCTTTGTCAGAGACATAACCTGCAAACATCTTCTCCCATCTAAGGGCTGTCTGCTTGCTTTACTTATTGTGTTCTTGGCTGTGCAAAAGCTTTTTAGTTTGATTAGGTCTCAGTAGTATATTTTTGGTGTTGCTTCAATTGCCTAGAGGGCCCTCCTCATAAAATATTCACCCAGGTCAATTTCTTTAAGAGTTTTTCCTGTACTTTTTTCTACTATTTTTATAGTTTCATATCTCAAGTTTAAATCTTTAATCCAGTGTGAGTCTATCTTAGTTAATGGGGAAAAGTGCGGGTCCAGTTTCAGTCTTCTCTAGGTGGCCAGCCAGTTCACCCAGCATCATTTGTGAAATAGGGAATCTTTCCCCCACTCTGTGTTTTTAATTGGCTTGTCAAAGATCAAATAATGGTAAGTAGCTGGGTTCATCTCTTGGTTCTCTATTTTGTTCCATACATCTATCTCTCTGTTTTTGTGCCAGTACCATGCTGTGGCTAACCTAACCAGGGAAAAAAGAGGAAAATCTCTGATTTAATCAATCAGAAATGGTAAAGATGAAATAACAACAGACTCTTCAGAAATTCAAAAAAGCCTTAATGAATATTGCAAGAAACTCTATTCTCAGAAATATGAAAATCTGAAAGAAATAGACCAATACTTGGAAGCACACCACCTTCCTAGACTTGGCCAGAATGAAGTGGAAATGTTGAACAGGCCTATATCAAGTTCTGTAATAGCATCAACTGTACAAAATCTCCTTAAAAAGAAAAGCCCAGGACCAGATGGCTTAAAAGAAAAGCTGAGGACATCAGAATTTTACCAAACCTTTAAAGAGGAACTAGTACCTATATTATTCAACCTTTTCCAAAATATAGAAAAAGAAGAAATACTACCTAACACATTCTATGAAGCAAACATCACCCTAGTCCCTAAACCAGGAAAAGACCCAACAAGAAAAGAAAATTATAGACCAGTATCACTAATGAATATTGATGTGAAAATATTCAACAAGATCCTAACAAACAGAATCTAGCAACACATCAAACAAATTATACACCATGACCAAGTGGGTTTTATCCCAGGATCTCAAGGTTGGTTCAATATATGTAAATCTATAAATATAATTCAGCACGTAAACAAATTAAAAAACAAAGACTATATGATTCTCTCAATTGATGCAGAAAAAGCTTTTGATAATATCCAGCATCCTTTCATAACACTTAATAAAATTGATATGGAAGGGACATTTCTTAAACTGATAGAGGCCATCTACAGCAAACTGACAGCCAATATTGTATTGAATGGAGTTAAATTGAAATCATTTCCACTTAGATCAGGAACCAGGCAAGGTTGCCCATTGTCCCCATTGCTTTTTAACATTGTAGTGGAAGTCTTAGCCATCACAATTAGGCAAGAAAAGGCGATCAAGGGTATCCATACAGGGTCAGAAAAGATCAAACTTTCACTCTGCAGATGATATTATTGTATATCTGGAAAACACCAGGGATTCTACTATAAAACTCTTAGAAGTGATCAAGGAATACAGCAGTGTCTCAGGTTACAAAATCAACACTCATAAATCTGTAGCCTTTATATATACCAGCAATAGTCAAGCTGAAAAAACAGTCAAGGACCCTATTCTGCTCACAGTAGTGCCAAAGAATATGAAAGATTTGGGAATTTACCTAACAAAGGATGTGAAAGATCTCTATAAAGAGAACTATGAAACTCTAAGGAAAGAAATAGCGGACAATGTTAACAAATGGAAAAACATACCATGCTCATGGCTGGGAAGAATCAACATTGTTAAAATGTTCATACTACCCAAAGCAATATACAATTTTAGTGCAATCCCTATTAAAGCTCCACTGTCATACTTTAAAGATCTCAAAAGAATAATGTTTTGTTTTATATGGAATCAGAAAAAACCTTGAATAGCCAAGACATTACTCAGACATAAAAACAAAGCAGGAGGAATTATGCTACCAGACCTTAGACTATACTATAAATCGATAGTGATCAATACAAATGGAAGAATCTTTAAGCTCACCACAATAGCTGTAATTCCCTGCTTTGATCTATCTCACCTTTTCAGGCCACACCAACCTCTGCCTTCCCTGTGTTGGTTTATCAGACTTCATGTGGAATTCCTGTCTCCCTGAAATGTATGAAACTAAACTATAATCCAACCAAACAGCAAGCCTGCTTGTTCAAGGTTTCTTGGGTATGGCTCTAGGCCAAGGTCATCGAATTTGGCTCAGAATAAACCTCTTCAAATTGTTTTACAGAGTTTGGTTTCTTTTCCATTGACAGGTCACCTCCTTTTAGCCAAATAAAATTAATCGAGCCCCATTTCACACCAAGACACCTCTCTGGAAGGGCTGTGGGTCTCCTTCTCTGGTTACTTCTTGTCCCCAATCCCTGCTCCCTCAGGAGTCCCTGGGTGCACATCCCCATCCCCTGTGGCCCAGTTTGAAAGGGTGGGGTGTGTGTCAGCACCAGGCTTTGAGTGCTGCTGAGAAAGCAGATGGGTTTGGGTAAAACCCCATTTGTGCCTTAGTGTAAATGAAGTATATATTAAACATTTTTTTTAGGACATAATGATTTAATTATGATACACTGTTTCTTCCCCCCCTTTTTTGTTATTACATTAATACAAACATGGGGTACAGTATAGTGTTTTCATATACTTTCAAATACTTTCATCAAGCTGGTTCACATAAATTTCATGTCATTTGCATAGTCATTGTGTCAAAACATTTACATTCTAGTTCTAGAAAAGATCATTTGTACCCTTGTTAGACAGAAATATAGGTGATCTTTCCGGTTACCCTCCCACCACCCGGCCACCCTTCTCCCCTCCCCTTCCCCACCCCCTCCCAATATTCTTGGGTATATTAAACATTTATGGTTTGGGCTTAGGGAATTAATTGAAAGTTGTCTGTATAGAAACATCTATAAGATGAGGCTGGGAAATATGCATTTTGAAGGAGCAAAGGTTACAGTGTAAAAAGTAGGTACTTCATATTCTAAAACATTTTTATTTTTCTGGAAAAAAGTTTTAAAGTTCTTCAGTGAAGACTAAGAATTTGTAATAGTCTTTTTTTTTTTTTTTTTTTTTTAAAGCAGTGCCTCTGAGCCATCCTTGCCAGTGAGCAGGACTTGCAGGAGAGTGGCCCCTCAGGTCACTGCGATGGGCAGGCTGGTGACTGTTGTAGGAGTGATGGTGGCCCCTTGAGGGAGCCCTACAGGATCCAGGATGGAGGGGCCTCTGCCAGCCCACTGTCAGTCCCTCAGAGACAGTGAGGACCCTCCTGCGCTTGGCAGTAAGAACTGCCAGGAGGTTGTTCCTGAACCATCCTTCCCACCCAGACATGCCCTAAGTCACCCACAGCTGCCCTGGGCCTGCCTGTTTTCTGCCTCGTTGTTTAGCCTTGCCAGACCTTTGACCAGCACCCCTCAGCCCCCCCCCCAACTCCCAGGAGAGCTGTCTGTGATGGTGGTCTGGGGGTGCTGGCCCTGTGAATGGTCCATGTGCCATGTGTGCAGGTGTCTGCAGATGCCCAGCTAAGCTGCTGGCTGGCTTGGTCCTGTAGACTTTTGAGGAAGAGACAAGAAGTGGGCAGGGATGGATGTGGAGAAGTCCCCTGGAACTAGCAGGTGAGGCTCAGAGCTCAGAGGTGCAGAGCTGCTGCCTCCATAGCCTCGGCCACGACCTGGCGCATGCTGGCCTTGGGGGCTGGAGCGGTGGGCACTGGACCAGGGCCACTCAGTGCTCAGTGGACCACTTCTCTTACTTATTTGGAGCCAATACTCATGAATAGAAATGAATGCTTAGGGCAGTCCCAATTTCACCATAATGAGAAGGCATGTTTAAAAGATAAAGTTTTCTTTTCCTCATTTGAAATACTCTGCAAAATATTTGACTAATTAAAACCATAATGTGATAGAGGATCTTAGAAGATGGTAAAATAATAAATAAAAGTCTTGAGTCCTAAGCCACCATGTCATTGTGGTAATGAGTTTCAAGTATAATTGTTGGTATCACACACTTTTGTTTTCTTCTTGAATATTAAAGTTTTTGCTGCCCTCCATCTTAGTCTGTGTATTCTTCTGTAGTATAGAGTGGTTCTTCAGCATGACTAACATAATTGATTGTGCTGAGGTTTCTGTCCCGCTAAAGAAGTAAAGGGGAATCATCACGTGAAGCCTGCCCTGAATATAGACAACAATAGGTATTTGCGTCTGTCTTTCGCCTGCCACGCTGTGTCTCCCTGTCCCTGTCTCATCCAGTCAGTGGTGAAGTCTTCATCTTCCTGAGGAATGTTCTGCCTCCCTGGGCCTCCCAGCCTGACCCCTGCCAGCACCACTGCTTCCCCTCAGCTCAAACACACTCCCTCTCGTGGATGTCCCCGAGCCAGGCTGCCTCTTTCTCACGGCTCTTCCGCCTAGTTCAGATGTCACTTTTGACTTCCGAGGGCTGTAAGTGCCGCCCCGGATGACCTGGAGCTCAGCTTACTCTCTCCCAGCTTCACTACTGGGAGAAGCTAAGTTGGGCAGCTGAGGTTTTAATGTCTGGTACGGTTTCTTTCTCCCTGGGCCCATTCTGTAATGATTGCAACATTCTCTCCTAACTGTTTTGAACACTTTCATTTGTCAACAATGTGTGCCTTTGTCAAAGAAGATGCCCCATGCCAGGCTGGGAACCTTCAGGGAAGAGCACCCTGGGTGGAGTGCCAGGAGAACAGTGTTCTCAGAGTGAAGTGTAGCTCATCTCATCTCTGCAAGACCCAGATTTCATTTAAGTCTTCTTTCTTTCTTGCTTTCTTGCTTTCTTGCTTTCTTTCTTTCTTTCTTTCCTTTCTTTCTTTCTCTCTCTTTCTCTTTCTTTCTTTTTTTTTTTTAAGACAAAGTCTCACTATTGCCCTGGGCAGAGTGTTGTGGCATCATCACGGCAATTGCAAACTCATGGGATCCTCCTGCCTCCAGAGTAGCTGAGACTACAGGCACCCACCACCATGCCCTGCTAATTTTTCTATTTTTAGTAGAAACAGGATCTCACTCTTGCTCAGGCTGGTCTTGAACCCGTGAGCTCAAGCAATTCACTTGCCTTGGCCTCCCAGAGTGTTAGGATTACAGGCGTGAGCCACTGTGCCTAGCCTAATTTGTGTCTTTTATATGTTCAGATCTGTTTTCAGGTTAATTTTTCCAAAAATAATTTCAAATAAGGCAAGAAAGATTTCCAGAAAACGGGAAGGAACAACCTAGATTAAATTTGATTCACCTGGTTAAATCTTAATTTTCATCGCTACTAATATTTATCATATGGGAGAGTTTTCAAAAGCTTGAATGTGAACTGTTTTATTATTGATTCAAAAAAATAAAATTTGTTCATCATAAATTTTTTTTTTTTTTTGAGACAGTCTCATTATGTCGCCCTCAGTAGAGTGCCGCCACAGCGTCACAGCTCACAGCAACCTCCAGCTCTTGAGCTTAGGTGATTCTCTTGCCTCAGCCTCCCAAGTAGCTGGGACTACAGGTGCCTGCCACAATGCCCAGCTATTTTTTGTTGTTGCAGTGTCATTGTTGTTTGACCTAGGCTGGGTTCGAACCTGCCAGCCCCGATGTAGGTGGGGCACCCTAGCTGCTGAGCTACAGGCACTGAGCCTTATCGCAATTTGTTTTTGAAACAAACCCTGTAGTCTGGATGGTTTCTCAGCCAAATGCTAAGTATCACACTGAACAGTCTCACAAGATGGTGTCAACACTGACACCAGGACACTGTAGGAAAAAGTCACTCACGTGCATTTCGGGTACAGTGCTGAGTGGGTTCTTTTTCATACGGGAGGTAGTTAGAGTGACTGTTCTTGCTCTGTACCTGGGTACCTGCCCCGAAGTTCTGGAAGTAAGTGGATTCTGTGTTGTGAAGTTACTTGTATCAGGACTGAATGGCTGATAGATGCCAAGGTGTACCGTGTGTTTCTATTTCAAATCCATAAAATTCCACTGTTGATGAAGGGACAGAGGCCAGCTGGGCCCCTCCCTGTTGTGCTGTGTCTACAGGGAAAGGTGATCTACCTGTAGGCCGGCGTCTCTTAGGAAGCATACTTTATAGCTTTAATTAGAAAGAAGGATCTTGTTAGGATTTTTAAATTAAAAAAAATTAAATAACTGCAAGTTGTATAAGCCCTATTTAGAAAAAAAATTAAATATTCAGGAACTTGGATACCTCCTGGTGGGATATGAGGCACTAGCTCAGACAGACACACAGCGGTAGTGAGGGATCCAGGGAGCCTCGGCCTGGAAAAGGGTGTGGAATTGTGTTCCAGGAAAAGCTCACTTACTCTCTGTTTTTTATGAGTTACAAACATTGCCACTGAATAGCAAAGGTGGTTAGAAGCAGTCTATTCTCACTCACCTAATCCCAGAACTTCTTTTAGAGGTAAATCATACTCAACATTATGGAGTCACTGTGCTTTCCACATTGGAGTCTTTAAAAAAATTATTGGATTACAGTCCTAATTTTTAATACATAATGAACGTTTTCCCACTTTGGTATAAACACTGCAACATGATTTCTGTAAGAAGAAAAAATTGAATCAGGGCTGTGTTTTTTTTAAACTCCTTAGAGCTTCTGGTCATGCGTAGCCAAGAATCCTGTTGCTGTATTTCTTAAAGTCAGTTGAA
>NW_003852589.1:832098-835705 GCF_000181295.1 Otolemur garnettii
AAATTAATCTGGAAGCATGAATATATTCCAAATGCTTCCCACCCATATATTAACAACTGACCCATGCTGGGTGGGTCACCCAGGTGCAAACTCTTCATCAGGAATTTGATTGAGGAGGCCTTTTCTTTCCTTGAATTCTTCAGTGAATCAATAGAGGTTTGTGAAAGAAGAAACGTAGATGATGCAGTGGATTTGGGAAGGATTGAGAGAGAATGGGGTTGGTATTGGCTGTGTTGAGGTGGACAAGCTTCTGGGGTGTGCAGATGGACACCTGGGTGGGGTGGAGCAAGTCCATCAGGCAGGGGGTTGTCCTGGGATTTGGGAAGCGGACAGAGATCCAAAGATCCATGTGGTAGCTCTGAGATGAGGATGGGGAGGGGGATGAGGTGGGGAGACCTGAGAGAGGGGGCCTGACAGTGGGCATGGGGAGCTGGGTGTGGTTGGGGATAAGGACTCACAAAATGGCTGCTGACCTAAAATTTGAACCTGGATATTTGTGGTGATATTAATTGTCACAGTTTTGCAGTTTTCTCCTTTAGATCTGGAAGCCTGGGAGTGACCTTTTCCTATATGCTAATGCTGGAAATGAGTGATGGTTGTAATTTTATAAGTGAAATGTGAACTTGCGGTTATTGCAGGAAATCTTATGATTAATGCATACTATTCTCTTGTACACAGAATAAGAAGTGTTTTGCCCACATGTAGGACTATGCAAAATGCCATGCATGTTAGCTAGCACCAGGCATGAGAACAAGAAAAAGAAATTAGGTCACTGCTGTAATAATCATTTAACACAGCGGGGAGTGGGGGGGAGGGGGTACTTGTTAAAGAGTCATTTTTTAAGAACAAAGAACAATTCTGTTTTATGATTTCATTTATAGGAAGTTCAAAATAGGCAAAAGTTATCAATGATGATAGAAATTCTAACAGAAGGGTGAGGATAGACTGAAAATAGGACTGGAGAACTTTCTGGGGTACGGAAATGTTCCATTTCTTAATTGGGGTGTTTGTTTTATGGGTGTGCATACTGTATTTGTCAAAATTCATAGAATTGTACAGTTCAGAGTCTGTGAGTTTCATCACGTGCAAACTTTACTACAACAACAAAAATAAAAACTGTGGCAAATAATCCCTTAGATTTATGGAACTTCTCAGGGATGAGAATAGGGGCATTTAAGGAATGTTCTAGCCACAGAAACCAAAATATCTTCAAGGTAAAAATTCTCTGAAGATCTTCTACTGAGTTCAGGCTCAGCAATTCATGTCATGAAACAAGTACTTGGGAATAAATTTCTGAGTTGGGGTAGGAAGAGGGCGTTTTCCGTATTCGTACATACGGATATGTGTATGTCCCAATCTCTTAGTGGGATTATCTCACATGAAATGATGAAAAGCACATTTGTACAGTATTTACGTGGCATCAGAGGCAGCAGTGCATCCTTATCAAATCCCCAGCACCTCAGAATGTAACTGTATTTGGAGATGGGGTTCTTCAAAGGGGTCACTGCATTAAAATGCAGTTGGTAGGATGGGTTCTGATCCAGTATGCTGGGTGTCCTTACAAGAAGAGTACTCTGGGACATGAACACGCAGAGGAAAGGTGACATGAGTACACAAGGAGAAGACGGCCGATCATAAGCCAAGGAGGGAGGCGTCGGGAGAGACCAACCTGCGAGCACCTTCACCTGGGACTTGGAGCTTCTAGAACTGGGAGACAGGGAAGGGCTGTGTGGAAGTCAGCCAGACTGAGTCACTCTGTCACGGCAGCTCTAGCAGATGGATATCACTGTCTCTTTTGACCCACATTCATCTTGTCATATGAGGAAGACAGAGCAGACGGAGCAGAGCAGAGTTTATAAATGAACTAACACAGGCCCAGGGCTTCACAGTGGAAGGCGGCAGAGCTCACTCTCATTTTATCTTCAACTGGACGTCTTATGGGGAGGGGGTAACTGTTTACTGGCAACATCTTCCTGAATCATAGAATTTTGTGTATCTTGAAATTTTCAAAGGATACAAGCACTACAATTCTTGTGGCTCTAGATAGTTCTAAGTACAAAGTCAACATTTGTAAATATTACTTCTTTTTCAAATTCTCATCAACAAATTGCCTTTGGCTGTAAGCCTTGGATTTGGGCCTTATGTCCAGAGCAGCTAGGGAAAAATGTACCCTCTTTTTGGGCACCGACTTGCCTAAGCATGGTGAGCATACAGCCTGCAGTCTTCCACGTATAAGCAATGGAATATGTGTGTTGAGATTTTGGAGCCTTGCGTCCTGGGCTCAACACTGAAGACCATCAGATGGAGAGTCAGAGTTCCCGCTGGTGTAATCTCAGCCCTGGTCCCATTTTCTGGTTTCCAGTTTCAGTTTTTAGAATCTGGTTGTTGTCTGTGCTAATGTAAATAATATGCTTACTCTGCTAATTTTGCGATATTTCTCTTACAAGTAATTTGGAATTCAACTATACAAAATGGGTATAATGCTAATCCTTTTTATATTGTATATACTCTCCCACCACTCTATGCATGGCTAGTTTTATTAAACTAATTATTATTTTTAATAACATAAGAAGGACTAACAAAATATGCCACCACAAAGATGAGACCTTTACAGTATCCCATCTGTAACCATATGCTATCCTTATCCCATCTGCCTGCCTCTCCACAGTTGAATTAATCATTGTCTGAATCTTAATTCTCTTACTTTTCAAGTGGCTTTTATTTCATCGATGTAACTTTTTTCTTTTTGTGAGACAGAGTTTCACTATGTTGCCCTGGGTAGAGTGCCATGGCATCACAGCTCATAGCAACCTCAAACTCCTGGGCTTAAGTGATTCTCTTGCCTCAGCCTCCCAAGTAGCTGGGACTACAGGTGCCCGCCACAACACCCGGCTATTTTTAGAGATGGAGTCTTCTTCTTGCTCAGGCTGGTCTCAAACCTGTGAGCTCAGGCAGTTCACCTACCTTGGCCTCCCAAAGTGCTGGGATTACAGTTGTGGCCACCTGCCCGGCCTCATCAATGTGTCTTTAAAAGTGTATTTTCATTGTGGTTTCTTTTACCTATATTAAAAGAGTCTCCTTTTATATGTAATGTTTTGGCACTTTTTATATACCTAAGAGTAAATTGTTAAAGTTCCCCTGCTTTGTGTGAGTTGTTGTAATTTACTCATTTTGACCATGCTGGGAACATACCACACACTTTTGTTTGTTTACGACTTGTTGCTGCTGTGAGCAGAGCAGTTAGGAACATTCTTGGGCTGGTTTCCTGGGGCACAGGTGCCAGAGTTTTTCTGAGTTATATGCCCAAGAGTCAGATTCTGGCCGAGGGCTTGTGGATGTTCAGTGCTACTGGAGATGACACTCAGCTCTTCCCCTAAGCATTGCCTTTTGTTTATACTGTCCAATCTCCTGCACAGACTCTTCCTCTCTCCAGCCCCAGTGCCGTCACACCTTTAATGTTTTTCCCCAGTGTGATGTGTGTGAAGAGATTCTTGATTTGTGTTCTCCGGTCACTAATGACATTCACTGTCTGCTCACAGGTCGTTGGCCCCTTAAGAGTTTTCATTGTTTGTCATTTTTATTTCTTGTCTTTTTTTTTTTTTTTTTT
>NW_003852589.1:835725-843149 GCF_000181295.1 Otolemur garnettii
ACTAGTTTATTCCAAGCTCCACGTGTGATGTGCTGTCCTAGCCCAGGGTGTGCTGCCCTTCTCTGTGTCCTCTGCCCTCTCCCCAGTGCTGACCCTTTCTCCTTGCTTCTGAGGTTGGTTTAGGCTCTCACACTGTCTACTGGTAGATTCTAGAATTTTAGAGTCAACAAAGCCCATTTATTGGAAATGATGGTGATGGGACTTGGAGATGGGGTGGGGCTTTGCTGTCTTGAGAATTGTTCATGTGTCCTGCAGGGTTCCAGGACACCTGTTAGGTAATTGCCCCAGAGAAGGCCCTTCCCCAGAAAGCCCCTTCCTGCTTTCAACAGACCAAGACTAGCTGTCTCACTCTTAAAGTTACAGCTCCTTTCCAAGCACAGGGAGTTGCCCTCTGAACAACAGGGAGTTGCCTGCTAGACATCTCCTTATCTCCCAGTCACAAAACTTACCTCATCTCCCTGTCCCAGTTACCCACTAAAATTTTCAAACTTAAGGCCTGCCCCTAACGGCTCTTCCCGCCAGAGCAGTAACTCCTTATTGGCTATTCTCCCACCCCGTCACCAATCTAAGACTTTCCCTAACTGAACCTTTATAAGGGTGCGCTTTTCTTTTGGTCTCTCTTCTCCTTTCTCTCCTCCTTGGTGCTGCTCTGCAGCATCCCTCGCCAATAAAGACCTTTCATACAAGCCTTGGTGGTCTGTGAGATCTTTGCCTGTCAAGGGCCACCCTTTCAACACCTGTCACCTGCTCCCTGTAAGATCAACTCCCCTCAGGACACTGCTGTTAGAACCAAGAGTAACTAAACTACAGACTTTATGTGGGCTTCACCGATTTCTCTGCCTAATGACCTTTGTTTGTGTCAGGATCCGTCATGTTTCACGTTTCCTCCAGTCTTTGACAGTTTTTCAGTGTTTTTTTGTTGTTCATGATCTTGAGACTTGAAAGACTCGTGGTCAGCTGTTTTATAGAGCATCCCTCAATTTGTGGTGTCTGATCCTTTGTCATTGTGGGAAGAGTCCACAGAGGCAAGGTCCCTTTCTGACCATATCAAATCGTGACCCAAGTGACTGAGGCAAAAATCTCTATTAGTGGAGGTTTATTGAGCTAAAGCTGAGGATGCATCTGGGAAAAACTTGAACCATGGACAGACCTGTGGCTCTTTTTCTGAAGAGGAATTTGGAAGCTTCCGCACTTAAAGGCATAAGGAAAGAAATCAAAAAGCAGGGAAGTGGGGGGAGTACCCTCAGCATGGTAAGATGAAAAACTTACATTCTAGCAAGACCCAGGAAATCTACATTTTTCAAAAAATGAGGGTAGTCTTAGAAGGGAAAACAGGGCGTGAGTGAAGCTAAGCTGTCTGGGTAGGTGGGATAATGTCTGATCCTGTCTTGTCTCCTGTTCTGTGCCTGTAAAGTTGCACTTGTAATTCATTATTAGTGTGGAAGTAAACAGGCTTTCATTTTAGCAGCTACTCATAGCCTATGAACCATAAGTTAAAATTTGCATGTCCTTGCTCATGGGAGGCTACCAAAGAATTTCCTTAATAAACTATCTGGGGGGGCAAGCTCTTCACAGGTGCCTGAGGCCTTTACAAAGCTTCTCTTTTTCATAAGGAGTTGAGGGTGGCCCTGAGATTTTGCTTTTTCTTTCACAATATTGTGATGTCAACATGTGACTTAACTACTGGTGAAGCTCACCTCGATTGCTTGACCTGCTGGTGTCTGCCAGTCTTCTCCTCTGTGAAGTGATTGTCTTTCTCTTTCCTACTGTGTTAGAAGCCAGTCACAGGTTCAGCCCACATTCAAGGAGAGGGTTACGCTCCACTTCATGGAGGAGAGCGTATCAGAGAATTAGTGGATACCCGTTGAAACCAGAGTAATTAGTAAATATTCTTGGGGAGATACTGTAAGGCAATGCAGATATCCTGCTGCTCCTTAAAATGTAATCACTAATTTTAGCCTTCTTAAGTGGATCTTGGCTTAGCAACAGTCACCGTGGTGACTTTCTGCTTCCCTCCTTTCACATGTGTTCTGTTGCTCTCTTTCGGGAGGATTTGTATTTTTCCTCCATATTTATTTATTTATTTATTTATTCAGTTCATGTGTGACATCCGTCTGCATCCTGGGTATTTACCTTGTTGTTTAGGTTGTAATGCAATATGGTGGTCACTTATTTGTTGCTAACATTGTCTGCCTTTGCCCATTTGGCTATGGCTTCCCTTGAGCTTGGTGGTTTTTCCATACTCCCACCCCTTTGTAGGTACTTTCTATTTTCTCCCCCTGTATGATTCTCTGGGCTCATCTTCTGTTGCAGTTTCTCTCCCCCAGCCTTGGAGTCAACCATTTATCCATTTCTCATTTTGTCAGAGGACGGTATTAGAAACCAGGATCTGGGCGCTGGTTGAGCTCCTTACCGGGGTGTCAGTGCTCCTCGGCCTTACAAAGGACCTTGGAAGTGTATGCACAATCAGTTCTTGTTATTTGCAGTAATTATGCTTTATAAAGTCGCTACGAATGCTGGATTAGTGCATCCGTAGCCACTGCTCCCGGGGGAAATATGCATGCGGGATTAGGTCCCTGTGAGCCGCTGCTTACAACATTATCCTCACCTGATCAATATGAGCTTGATTTCTGTGAATTTCTGTTTAAAGATATGTTATTGCTGATTCCTTAACATCAAAATGACAGCCACAGCACTATTCCTGCTGCCTGAATGTAAAGGACGCTCGTATTTTCTCCGTGAGGCCCGTCACAGACTTCTCCTGCTTAGGAACCCCAGCCAGCACTCAGAACTATGTATGCTTGGAGGCCATTTTAAACAGTAGAATCACCACCTCCCCCCCTAAAAAATGTGAGAAACTTGGCCCTAAATCACCTGTGAAGCATGAGACCTACAACAAGGCAGAGTGTCACCTTGTTTCACCTCATCTGGGAAAGTGTACATTGGGTGACTCAAAGTATTTGCAACTCTGCACCCAGGCCTGTCACAAGGGGCTGCAGAATGTCTGTGTATTGATTGTCAGGTTACAGATGAATTTTAGTGAGTAGGTGATAGGCAATGCGGAATCTGCAAGGAATGACTGGCAGTGTATGTCCTAATCCAGGTACACACACATCTATATTTCTGTTTCTATATCCATCTATGTATTAAGCTAAACGTAAGTTCACTCTGGTATTTCCAACTCAACTCAGAACTATAGGTTTCTTTCCCCCTTGTGTATTTGTAACCCCTTTCTCTGAAGAGAAACCTGGCTTCATTCAATACCTTTGATACTGGAATTTTGCTCTTCAGTAGGCTCTTGGTCTTGGGGATTTAAGGAATGAACCTACAGACCACAGATCAGCAGCAAGACAGGATTTTTATTAGAAGTTAGAAAGGAATATAGAAGAAGTAAAAGGTACCAGAGCTTCTGGTGAGGGAAAAGAACTAACTAACTGGGGAGTCTCTATGTGGGCTCTTTATCTAGGGGTAATAGGTCTTGAGAATTACATTTGGCCAGGACTTGGTAAATAGAAACGTGTTTTCATAGTTAATGAGTGTTATTGACAAAGGAATGAATGCAGTCCCTCCAGCTTAGGGCAAAGGGCAGGGTGTTCCCTTCGTGAATTTGCCCAAGCAGTGTGCAGACAACTGGGGAGATGGAGTCTTTGCAGGTTTCTGTGCAGAATGAATGTGCTCCAGGGAGGGCTGGGGAGTCAGAGGCTGGAGATTGTACAGGTGGGGACTCAGGCTGGAGAATGTACAGGTCGGGACTCAGGTGCAGGGTCCTGATTGAATGGCCTTTAAGTGGGACATCACAGAGTCTGTCTTTGTCGGCTGTCCTCAGAGTAACTGAGGTGGTCACTTTGGGAATTTCTTTTCTTTTCTTTTTTTTTTTTTGCAGTTTTTGGCTAGGGCTGGGTTTGAACCCACCACCTCCAGCATATGGGGCCAGAGCCCTACTCCTTTGAGCCACTGGCAGTGCCTGGGAATTTCTTTTTTTTGAGACAAGAGTTTCACCTTGTCTCCCTTGATGAGTGCTGTGACATCACAGCTCACAACAACCTCCAACTCTTGGGCTTAAGCGATTCTCTTGCCTCAGCCTCCCAAGTAGCTGGGACTACAGGTGCCTGCCACAATGCCCAGATATATATTTTTTATTTTCCAAACAATTTTATTGAAATGTGCCAAGAGTGCATGGGCAGCACAAATGTATAAACAGGAAAAACCAAAATCACATGTACAATAATTTTTTAAAAAGTGAAGGTTAATCTTGGGAGGTATCAGTTCCCCTCTCCCTCCCCCACCAGACTTCGAGCATTTCCATTATGGTTAAGCTTCTACTAACCTAGCATTAAAAAAAAGAATATAAGAACGTTTGGAGAAAAAAAAAGAAAAAACAAAAGGAAGAGAAATGTTTTCCTGCTCAGATGGTATTCTTTCTAGGCACCAATTAGGAGGCGTGCCGAGCAGTGGAGAAACACAACTTCAGAATGTAAGGGAATGGACCGTTTGGGTCTTTTGTCTGGTAGTATTCAGGAAGCCCAAAGTGTCAAGGGCATTGCTCTTTGATTCCCACTCCAGCAGTCCAGTGGAGCTGTGTTCCCTTTTGCAGCAGAAGTTGGCTGCTTCACCCCTAGCTCGTCGCAGATCTCAAAGAAGCTCTCCTCAGTCACCTCAGAGGAGCTTTGAAGATGTGTAGAACATTACTCAGGTGCTGGACGCAGTTCTTCGCTGCCAGGGTGGAAAACCTATTGTTCCTCGATTCACTGAAGTCTTTGTAAATGCAAAACCCGTCTTCTAGCCTGTATGACTGGCTGGGCATGATGTAGACACAGACGTTCAGCTTCTGCCCGAACTTCAAGTTGTTGTTGAGGTGGGTAATGGCCTGGTCAACAGCATAGCCATCAGCCATCTCCACCATGGTGGCCCCCGTTTGCTTTTCATGAATTTCACCTTCTCCACACTGCCATATAAGCAGAAGACATTGAAGACTCTGTCACAGTTCATCTTAGATTGATCTAAGCCATAGACCACGAGCACAGGGCTGTCGCCGTGAGGGCCATACTCAGGTGGTGGGGGGGAGGGTAGGGAGTGCCCATACTGGGGGCTTTAGCAGCTTGGGCCCTGACGAGGTTGGGGGAGGCATAGCCCTCATCATGGTAATGGCTGTATTGCCCACAGTGGGGCCCTCCATATTCTGCAGGATGGTCTCCCAGGAAGGGGGCTGCCTCTGGTGCTTGTTGGGGTTGCTGCCAGGGTCACCTTGTCCACTGAGGTTGGGGTTTGTATAATCCCAAGTATCCTGATCATTCTTGAACACATTCAAGCTCGTAGGCTTCACATATTCAATTTTCAGAGTGCAACAGCCAGAATAGATGTCAGCCCCATCGAGTGAGGTCTTAGCCTGCTGGGCACTTTGAACAGAGTCACATTCCACCGTGGCCTGCACTCCATTCTTCCAGAAAATGACAGTTCTCTGGACAGGGCCACAAGGATTACACATCGTATACAAAACGTCCCTAGTAATAGAGTAGATAGGATTCAAGATGGTAAAGAAAAGCACACTGTTGACACTCTTGAGAGTCATCTGAGTCCCCAGGGCAAGAGATCTTCTGGCTAGTAGAGTAGTTTATGAAAGCTGGGTGACGGTGACTGGCAATATAGATTTGGTTGTCGGCTGTGTAGTTCATATCATTGTAGGCCCCCAAAACATCTTTGAGTTCCACCAGTGCTTGTATTTTTTAGGCATCACCACCACATAGCTGGTGGGTCCAAACTCCTGCCAGGCCTCCACAAGGTCAGCTTCCACCACACCGACAATCAGGCCCTTGCTGTGGACAACTGGGGAGGTAAGGGTTTTGTGCGGGTCATTGTAGTTCTCATAAACCTGCCTTCCTGTTTTTAATGCCCACAAATATGGGGACATAATCAATTCTAGGGGGTTATCCTCAAGTAAATGAATTTCTGCATGCGGACGGTGGTGGACGTTAAAGAGATTGAACTGTTATTGTACAGAGTCCTTCACCCAAGAGAGGGCAAGGCCAGCAACTGCCCACCGGTTCCGCTTCTGAGGCATTGCCCCAAATGCCCATGAGATCTGGTGGGGGAAGTGCTCATGTGCCTGGAGCCAGAGAAGAAAATGAATCAATGCCTGGCTTTGTTGTTGTTGCAGTTGTCATTGTTGGTTAGCAGGCCCGGGCTGGGTTCGAAACCACCAAGTTTGGGGTATGTGGCTGACGCTGTAACTACTGTGCTACAGCTAGTCATTCACTTTGGGAATTTCTAGCTGTAGTTTGAGCACCAGCAGCAGGAACTGATTTGATTTGGTTGCAGAAAGGGGGAGGTCCTGCAATGCTTTTACACTTTCTGAGAACGCAGAATACATGACCACTCCCTCCCCTGGTCATGGCCACCTGGTTCTGTTTTAACTTTGAGCATTTCAGCTACCCGGGAAGGGAGTGGGGTGTGTTTGGGGTGGGATGGGGGGGTATTTTGTCTGTCCATACTTTTAACACTGGGGAAACTGCATCCATGACCTTTGTGTGGCCATTCATGGGGGCCTGCTCTCTGTCAGGGACCGTGTGAGGCACTTCCCCTTCATTATCTCTGCCTTCTCCATTTCTGCCTAAGGACTGTGGATTGTTACTATTTTTCTGGAGGTAGAAACACCCAACTTGTGCTGGACAAGTCTACACAGCTGCTCAGGCCAGAGCCAGGATTTGGATCCAGATGGGTTGTATTGAAGGCTGTGTGCTGCATGCTCTTGGCAGCTCTTGTGTTCAAAGTTATAGCCTCTGAGAGCTCGACACTGAATAGATGATTCCTTGGCTTTTAAAATTTGTGTTGAATTCTTTTGCCTTGCATTCCTTGTTCTTAATTAAGTATGGGGGAGGATGTCACATTCCTAAGATGAAGCCTGACTGTATAGCTTTTAGAATTACTGTCCAGACTGGATGAGAGAAGAGTCCTCTGCCATTTAAGAGGACACCACTTGTCTCATCAAAGAGCCAAGTTCTTCACTGGAACCATTGTTCTTAAAAACATTCTGGGAATTCATGTCCTTGCTGCATTACCAAAGGGATTCACATTTACTTTGGAAATTCAAGCACATTTTATCCAGCCCACAGGCACTAATGAAGAGCTAATGAACCGCTGAGACACTAGTTCAAATAAATGATTACAATCGGCAAGAGAAGTACAAACACGACCCTGATGAATGGTAATCAAGAGAGAGTGGAAAGGGATGATTTTATTAATTACCCCAGCTCCAAGTCTAGATTCAGAATGGTGAATAAGAGATTGGAGATGGACTATTACAGAAAGTGTTTGGTGGCTCGGCGCCTATAGCTCAACCGGCTAAGGCGCCAGCCACATACACCTAAGGTGGCGGGTTCGTATCCCCAGCCCGGACTCTGTCTCAAAAAAAAACTGACCTGGCTCGG
>NW_003852589.1:843239-849716 GCF_000181295.1 Otolemur garnettii
GAGGTTGCTGTGAGCTGTAATGCCATGGCACTCTGCCCAGGGGGACAGCTTGAGGCTCTGTCTCAAAAAAAAAAAAAAAAAAGAAAGTGTTTGGTTACTCTTAAGACAGCCACTTGATACTAAATCGGGGTTTGTAGGGTCGTCTTCGGCATTTATGCATTTATCTTTGTAGTTAGAGCTGGTTACTGATCTCCTCTTAGAATCTAAATAATCAGCTTCTGTTAGTAATTTAAATGTTTACTTATTTAAGTTTTATTTTTTACAGCTAGTCATAAAAATATTACAGTATTTTTTCCCTTATAATGCATGCCTTTGGCTTAATGTTCTTGGTAGAGGAAGCTTTCTAGTCTCCTCTGGATTTTAGGCTTTGAGAAATTGTTGGTTAGCCAGGGATACCTTCTTGGGCTTTGGGTTTGGAGAGTTAATGAAGTAGGTAGGATATAAAGTTTAAAAGACAATTCAGGATTAAAGCAGGAGATTCTAGTGTTGTCCTTGTTGGGACCCCAGCTCATGTTCCTTTGATGTCCTGGGGATGGGAAGTGTGGAGTCTGCAGGGAAAAAACAAAGTAAATTTGACTGTTTGAAATTTTGCCTAAAGATTCAATCAATACTGAAATAATATATTTCAAAACATAACATTATTGGAAGTCCCGTAATGTTACAGATAAGTCTGAAATATATATTCTGCCAAGTAATTAATATTCAGACTTTGGGGTATGCCATTTATTGGCTCCTTTGAGTGATTAAATGTTGAAATCAATACTCCCTTGTGTTTTGTTTTTAAGCTGTCATATTTATACCCTTATTTAATTCAAGGGTATCCTAAAATTAAAAAGTAAAACCTATGTATTTTCAGATATCTTTTGATACTGGGTGACCAAAATTAAATTTATTTATTTTGTTTTTTATTTTTTGAGACAGAGTCTCACTCTGTCACCCTGGGTAGAGTGCCCTGTCATCATAGCTCACAGCAGCCTCAAACTCTTGGGCTTAAGTGATCCTCCTGCCTCAGTCTCCTGAGTAGCTGGGACTATAGATGCCCTCCACAACGCCCAGCTATATTTTAGAAATGAGGTCTCGCTCTTGCTCAGGCTGATCTCAAACTCCTGAGCTCAAACAGTGCACCTGCCTTGGTTCCCAGAGAGCTGGGATTTACAGGCATGAGCCACCATACTTGGCCCAAAATTAAATTTAGAAGTAAATTATTTTCATAGGCTTCTAGGACTTCAGCTGTCCTCTATAATGCCAATTTCCAACCTCATGATTCTGTTATTGAATATGTAGCAAATATTTTAAATTTGAACTTATAAATCTCTGCTAACAAAATTTGTATGTGTTATGTATTGAATTCTGCATAGTAATGTCTTTGTGGAACAAAAGTTCTTTGAAAGTTTACAAACTACAGACCCGTGGGAGGGCTAGGTAGTGCTGTTTCCCTTCAGGAAGCCCATGTCCTCTGGGGGCTGTGGACAGGCCCCTCCGCCGTGATGGAACCCTTGTCTCTTGATATGGAGACAGGACCTGAGGAATATTGCTGATACACAGAAGATAATTTGCGTATGGAACAAAGGAATGGAGCTGGTACATTTGTCAGTGTCGGGTGTTTCACAAGATGATTCCTGACGCTGTACAGAAAGTGATAAATGGTAAGATCTGCAACGTGTGACTTCCCGCCCCATTTAAGGGCAGGAGTCTCACTTGCTTTCAGCCTAGGGGTGAAACAGCCAGATGGAATGGTTCCACAGACACCTGCGTTCTCCTTACCCCAGACCCCAGACCAATCTTGGTTGCTCTTGGCCTCTCTAGCACCTGGTTGCCTTGTCAATAGCAGAGGACTTAACAGCTCCCCGGGAGATAGACACGCTCTGCTGGGGTTTGATAAAATTAGTGTGAGCACTGGGACTGGGGGCTTCCAGGATAGGGATTCTGGGGTGGGGGGCTTCCAGTGCCAAAACTAGATACTCCAGGGAAAACCAGGACAAGTTGCTCACCCAGATGTGACATTACATCCAGCCCCAGTGAAAGAGCATCTTCAGTGTCCTATTTATGTTTTGCACATTATTTTTATTTTAGAGACAGAGTTTCACTTTGTCACCCTCAGTAGAGTCCTGTGGCATCACAGCTCACAGCAACCTCCAGCTCTTGGGCTTAGGCAATTCTCTTGCCACAGCCTCCCAATTAGCTGGGACTACAGGCACTCGCACAACGCCTGGCTATATTTTTGTTGCAGTTTGGCCGGGGCTGGGCTTGAACCCGCCACCCTCATATATGGGGCCGGTGCCCTACCCACTGAGCACAGGTGCCTCCCTGCACATTATTTTTAAAACAACATTATCTTGAAAGAAGCTGAAGGCCCTGTTTCTGTGTCTGTCCTTCCTCTCTTCCCACAGGGTTTGAATAATTTCTGAAATTGCATTACAAAGATGTTTTGAAAGCTTAGGTAATTTTTATCTTCTGAGAATAAAAAGATTTACTAAACATAAAAGTTAAAGGCGCAAAACTGACAACTTGCCCCAGCACCATCCCGGATGCACTCACTGTCCTAGTAAAACATGATCCCTGTTGCATGATCCTGGGAGTATCAAGTAGATGTACTTAGATCTGGGTCTGGCTGTGTCTTTGGGGGTGGTGGTGGAGGGTCCTCCTTTAAAATTGAATAATACTTTGTCTTTGATGGTTTGTAACTGGGCAGACCACTCCCACCCTGGAACCATCTGGTGAGCACAGAGGGGATTACGGATCTCTGAGCTCACGTTCTTTTGCTAGCTTAAAAACACAAATGCCAGTTTAAGACAGACTTTCCAAAAAGTAAAATAGGGACCAGGGAAGTCATTGCAAGGAAAAAATGAGTTTGTCAAACAGGGTGGAGTGTGTAGGGAACAACCTGGAAAGGGAAAGGAGATAGGGAGAAAATGGGGAAGAATAAAAAACAGGCTGTTTAGTACTCTTGAAACAGACCATAGACATGTGGTTACAGGAAACAAGTATCATTGTTCAGAGCAGCTTCTCAAGCTCAGGGTTATACTTGTGATTCTCCTTGGAAGTCACAAACACTTATTCTGACTAACTCAGTGACATGTGGATGGTGTCTGCTGTGTTTTCTTATTGATTCATTCACCAGAATTGCATCTTGCAATGTTTATTTGCAGCACAAGAGTCTTTGTGGTCTCAGGCTTTGCTTCTCAGATGTGGACCCGGCTATGCCACCACTACTACCCGGTGCCCTCAGATCTCAGCATAAGGAGTGCGGGGTGAGCTGTGAGGTTTAGTCCAACCATTCCTGTGTGCCTCAGGTCCAACACGTTGGCACAAGGCTGTTTCCTCCTTTGTGGTTTCTCCCTCAGCACATGGACGTGTCTTACGTTGGTCTGGGTATTCAGTACCTGGTAGCATGTGACTGTTTCAGGGATTTTGAGTCTTATTTATGCTATAACGGCATAACTGTGGATTAGCATGGGACCTAGAATAGGTGAAGGGATGTGGATGAAAGGCAAGAATGTGGTTTCAATCACACAAACAGCCAGTAATCATACAACTGCTTAAGTGAGGTTCATTTGGGAAGGCCAAGGAAACAATTTACACTGTAGACCTTTGCACCAGGGACACAGGTCTTCGTAAAGGAAGAGGGGAGAGGGCAGGCGGGAGGGAGACCGGTGAGCTATTGCCTAACGGGCACAGTGTAAGTGTGTACAGCACACCCCCTGGGTGAAGGGCTCAACTACAACATGGACTTTGCCTAACAAATGCAAACAATGTCACCTCATCGTTTGCACTCTCATATTAATCCAAAATTTGAAAAAAAGATATAATGGACGTCAGACCTGTCATAGAACAGCAGTGTCTCCCAAAGGCTTATAGCTTGCTGAATTCTGCACTTAGGGAAGCCCTGCGACCTCCTGGACAGATGGCAGGGAACTCTTGAATTCCTGAAGCTCAAAACATGCCCTAAGGTGGCTGCCAGCCAGAGCTGTAGTAACCACATTTCCATTAGTTTGTTCAGCAGATTCGATTAGGTACTTATTTCTAAGTGCTGTTTGCTGTATACACATAGTTCACATTGTCTAGGACAGACAGACAGTACACAGCAAATGAGTAAGTCTGCAGTATAATGCCAGATAGTATTAAGTCTATGGTAACGGATACATATAAACAGGACTGGCATCACAGCTCACAGCAACCTCAAGCTCTTGGGCTCAAGTGATCCTCCTGCCTCAGCCTCCCAAGTAACTGGAACTACAGGTGTCTACCATGACGCCCAGCTAGTTTTTCTATTTATAGTAGAGATGAGATCTTGCTCTTACTCATGCTGTTCTTGAACTCCTGAGCTCAAGTGATTGCCCGCCTTGGCCTCCCAAAGTGCTGGGATTCCAGGTGTGAGGCACAGCACCCAGCCTTCTTAATGGGGAGGTAAGGGTGGTTCACTTTCTGTAGGAAGGACGCACAGACCCTTGGGCCAGAAGGTAGCAGCTGTTCCTTCTTTGTAAGGGCCCCAGATTTTCCTGTTAAACACTTCCTTTGGTGTTTCTGATAGGCAGTGCAAAGGAGGGAATTGGGGAGGCTTCTCCGGCCAGGAATCTCTACCAGCTCCCAGGAGGGAGCCAGCCTTTCACGCCCAGGACAGGGCATCCTCTCTAGAGTTGGTCAGTAGTCAAATTTGAATAAAAAGGACTTTCTGGGAGTTAGTACATCTTGACTTGAATGAATGCATTTTTAACCACCTCACTTATGTGATGGGAAAAAAGATTTATACCATTAAATGAATCAGTCTTTCTCTTGTGGATATGTGAATTATTAATATGCACAGTCTTAAGGAAAAAATGTAGATAAACGACCATTGGAGTTTAGGATTTCGGAGGGTAGAGGAGATTTTCTATCATTAGTTGGAAAGGGAAAGGCCCTTCTGAAACGGGGCACATGGGGCACACTCTTCATTGCGTTATTAAATTGTGGTGGTTCACGGAAATGAAAGTGCAGCCTGAAGACCCAGTTAACTGGGTGTACCTGGAATCTACCCTCTCAGGCTAACACCCCACCCCACAACGTTGAGGGGATAATACAGTTTCAGTTCCCAGCACTCTGTGCTGGGACAGTCAAGGACTGGCCCCAGTGGCAGGAATTAGGGGGCTTGTTCCTTGGGTTCTGATAGGGCAGTGAGTGTGATTAAACCTGTGTGTGGTGAGGATTCAGAGACGGATAAGATGCTGCCCTTATTCTTAAGGAGCTTTGGTCAGAGTGAAAGAGAGATGTGCCCACACCACTAGGGGGTGCTGTGGAGGTGGGGTGGATGTGCCATGATCACCAAGGGCACAGATTGTTACCAGAATTTTGCTCTTCAGTAGGTCCTTGGTCTCGGGGATTCGAAGAATGAACCCACGGACCACAGATCAGTGCTAAGATAGGATTTTTTATTATAAGTTAGAAAGGAATACAGAAGTAAAAAGCACCAGAGCTTCTGGAAGGGTGAAAAGAACTAAACTAACTGGGGAGTCTCTACTCCCAGTTGGGTTGGGCTCTTTATCTAGGGGTGTTAGGTCTTGAGAACTCCACTTGGCTGGGACTTGGCAAATAGAAACACTTTTTTCATTGTTGATGAGTGTTATTGACAAAAGAATGAATGTAGTCCTCCCCACAGGGCAAAAGGTCAGGGTGTTCCCTTCATGAACTTGCCCAAGCCTAGGAGAACTGGGGTCCCCTGTCCAACCTTGAATGGGGGGGAGAATCCTGTATCAATCCTCCCTCTCCAAGTAGAAGCTCTAACTGCTGTTAGGGAAAAGGGGTGCTGACCACTCTAAACTGCTTCTTGCTATAAATGGATGGTGATATGGGGAAGCAGTTAGAGGTTCCTTAGAGGAGGTTGATCCAGGGTTCACAGTAAATGGAAATTTAGGTTGATTCTTCTAGCTTGGGGTAAAATGTTAGTGTATTCTCTTCATGAAATTGCCCAGGCCCAGAAAACTGGGGTCCCTTGTTCAGGCTAGAATGAGGGAACTCTATATTAACAGAAGCGGGTAGTTAGGGTCTTTTCGGGTGAGCAGTGATCCAGGGGTTCACAATAGAGTCAGATCTGGGCTGGAATCCTTTTCACTGTGGTTTGATGATATTATCTCTGAAAGATATAAATCTGATTAGTATATTAAAAGGCAAGGTTAGGGGGCGGTGCCTGTGGCTCAGTGAGTAGGGCGTTGGCTCTATATACTGAGGGCCAGGCCCCAGCTGAACTGCAGCTAAAAAATAGCACAGTCTTGTGGTGGGTGCCTGTAGTCCCTGCTACTCAGGAGGCTGAGGCAAGGGAATTGCTTAAGCTCAGGAGTTGGAGGGTGCTGTGAGCTATGTGACACCATGGCACTCTACCAAGGGCGACATAGTGAGACTCTGTCTCTACAAAAAAAAAAAAAAAAAAAGGCAAGGTTAGAATAGTGGGAGGAGGGGGTTGATTTTGAGAGAAAACGGTATTAACACTTTTCTTGCTGTCCTCTA
>NW_003852589.1:850500-854621 GCF_000181295.1 Otolemur garnettii
AGATTTGAACCCGCCACCTTAGGTGTATGTGGCTGGCGCCTTAGCCGCTTGAGCCACAGGCGCTGAGCCTTTTTCTACTTTTCCAGAGGACTGGGGCTTCCAAGAGCAGTGTAGATGATATTTTTTGCCTAGGGCTTTAGCTATTCCCTGTGTAACAGCTGCTTTGAAGATTGGTCCATTATCACTTTGCAAATTCCAAGGAAGTTCAAACCTGGGAATAATCTCATGTACTAAAGCCTTTAGAACTTCCTGGACCTTTTCTGTTCTACAAGGGAATGCTTCAACCCAGTTAGTAAAAGTATCCACAAATACCAGTACATATTTTCTACCACGTACTTTAGGGAGGTGAGTGAAATCCATTTGCCCATCTACACCTGGATATTTACTTTGCTTCTGTATACCTGGGGGAGCTAGATGGTGAGTTAAAGAGTTGTTTTTCTGATACACCTCACAAGTCCTTGTTATTTGTTTTATGGTTTTAAATGTTTTTTTCCATTAAAGAGAGCTGTAGCCATTTGATAGGTACTCTGAATACCAAAATGAAAAGACTAATGTGAAGTTCTAAGTATTTTCCATTGGCTTGCAGCAGGTAATACCGAAAGTTCACTTCTATTTTGTAGGCAGCCTGATGGAAGTAGTGAATAGTTACTGGATAAAGCCCATTCCTTCTCCTTTTGGATATATAGAGGTGCATAATTCTTAAGTGATTTCTCCCAAACAAGAGGTGCCACAAGGGGAATCATTCCTTTCTGTGCTGCTGTTTTAGTATCAGCAAGTTGGTTACCTTCAGAAATCTCATGTAAGGTCTTTTGATGTCACTTACAGTGAATAACTGTTACTTCTTGGGGAGCATGAACAACTTGTAACAACCTGTCTGTTTCATAAAGATATTTTATGGGAGAGCCTTTGGAAGTTAGGTATTGTCTTTCTTTCCAAATAGCAGCATGGGCATATAAAATGAGGAAGGCATATTTTGAGTCAGTGTATCTATTGACTCGTTTGTATCTTCCGATTTCTAAAGCACAGGTTAAGGCTATTAGCTCAGCTAATTGCACACTGGTTCCTGGAGGGAGAGACCCTCTCTCAATTACAGTGTACTGAGTAACTACACCATAGTCTGCTTTGCGAGTTCCTTGTTCTATGAAAGAACTTCCATCTGTATATAAAACCATGTCAGGATTAGGTAGGGGGGTTTCTTGTAAGTCCTCTCTAGCTGCATAGGTCTGTGCTATAATTTGTTGGCAATCATGCCCTATTTCCTTGTTGGATTCTGGGAGGAAAATGGCAGGATTCAAACCAGCACAGATGCATAATTGCAGCACTGATCCTTCTAGTAACAAGGCTTGATATTTAAGAAGGCGGTTATCTGATAGCCAAAGATTGCTTCTTGAATTTAAAAATCCAGTAAGGTCATGAGAAGTGTAAATAATTAGATTTCTTCCTAAAGTTAGCTTGGTTGCTTCTGGGGTTAAGAGGGCTACTGTTCCTACAACCTGTAGAGAGTGTGGCCATTTCTTGGCCATGGTGTTAATTTCTTTACTAAGATATGTAAAACTAGGGAGGCGCCTGTGGCTCAGTGAGTATGGCGCCGGCCCCATATACTGAGGGTAGTGGGTTCAAACCCAGCCCCAGCCAAACTGCAACAAAAAAATAGCCAGGTGTTGTGGTGGGCGCCTAGTAGTCCCAGCTACTTGGGAGGCTGAGGCAGAAGAATTGCCTAAGCCCAGGAGTTGGAGGTTGCTGTGAGCTGTAACTCCAGTGTACTCTACCAAGGGCAAAAAAGTGAGACTGTCTCTACAAAAAAAAAAAAAAAATATATATATATATATATATATATTTTAACCCCGGTGTTGGGTTAAAACTCCTAGGGTAATTTAAGTTCGTTCTGTAATACACAGATTAAACTGTTGTCCAGTGGGAAGACTCAAAGCAGGGGCCTGCAAAAGAGCAGTGGTGGAATGCCTTAGTTGCTTCTGGTTCCCATTCTAGAGTGACTAGGCCCTCTTTTTGAGCATTTTTAATTAAAGAATAGAGTGGTCTAGTTATTTCACTATACCCTGGGATCCAGAGTCTGCAAAAGCCAGTAATTCCTGAGAAGCCTCAAAGTTGTCTGAGAGTTTGAGGTTTAGGGTGAGTTAATATTGGTTCTATTCTTTCTTTGCCCAAGGCTCTCTTCCCCTGTGAAAGCTGGAGACCCAAATAGTGAACATCAGGCATAAATAATTGGGCTTTAGCCCTGGAAACTTTGTACCCACAATCAGCTAGAAAGTTTAATAGAGCTTGGGTAGCTTTGTGACATTCCTCTGCATCTGGTGCTCCTAAAAGAATGTCATCTACATACTGAATAAGAGTCGCTGTAGGATATGAAAAACGCCTCAAGACTTTGCCTAGGCTTGTCCGAGTAAGTGAGGGCTGTCCCTAAATCCCTGGGGTAACACAGTCCATGTGAGCTCGATGTTAGAGTCAGAGGAGTCTTCAAAAGCAAAAAGGTGTTGGGAGTTTTCATGAAGAGGAATGCAAAAGAAGGCATCTTCTAAGCCTAGGACTGTGAAACAGACAGCTGTTTCAGGGATTTGAGATAATAATGTATACAGATTGGGAACTACAGGATGGAGAGGAATGACTGCTTCATTTATAATGCAGACGTCTTGGACTAGTCTCCAAGTTCCATTTGGCTTTGGCACTCCTAAAATAGGGGTGTTACATGGGCTGTTGCAAGGTCTCAATAATTTTTGTAGCTTTAGATTCTGTATTATGGGTAGGAGTCCCTTCTTAGTATCTGCTTTTAGAGGATATTGCTTTTGATTGGGATAAATGGTGGGTTTTTTTTATCTTAATTTGGACTGGTTGAGCATATTTTGTTCTTCCCACCCATTCTTCGGTAGCTCACACTTCTGGGTTAATTTCTGTCTCTAATAAGGGAAGGCATAGTGTAGGTTCCTGTTCCATATTCATATAAATGGTTGTTTCCGTTTTAGTTAGTATGTCCCTTCCCAAAAGCAGAGTAGGACTTTCAGACATGATTAGGAAGGCATGAGTCACCCCAATTGCAGCTTAAAGGCTGAGAGAAAAATTTGGTAATTGGCTTTTCAGATCCCCCCTGTATAGTTACAGATTTGGGGGATAGAAGACCAGGGTTGGAGAGAAGTACAGAAAAGGTTGCTCCAGTGTCCAGAAGAAATTGTTTCCTGGCCCTTCACTGTGAGGCAAACTCGGGTCTCTTGAGGGGTTATGACACAAACTGGAGCCATGAGAATCTGTCCTGAACACCCTTTAGGCCCAGATCATAACCTGGAGAATCTTCTTAAAATGGCAACTGTGGTCTTTTATAATCGAAATCAGCAGGAAGAGAAGGAAAAAGAGAGAAGGGATAAAAAAAGGAGCACCTGAGGGCCATGGAGGTGACCAACATGGGGCCCCTGTCCAGGCCATGGAGGAGACCAACACATATACCAGGGGCAAGGTGATGGCCAACCTTGATCCTGGGGGTAAGATAAGCTCTCTTCTTAGCATAAGAAAAGAGTCCTGGGCAGCGCCTGTGGCTCAAAGGAGTAAGGTGCTGGCCCCATATACCGGTGACCCCTGGACAGGGGCCCCATGGCTTGCCCTCCTGATCTCGATTATAAAAGACCACAGTTGCCATTTTAAGAAGATTCTCCAGGTTATGATCTGGGCCTAGAGCCAATTTCTGGAGTTTTTTCAAATGTCTGGGGCCACCTGAGTGATAAATTTATCTTTTAAAATAAGTTGGCCCTCCTAGGAATCGGGTGTCAACTGAGTGTATGTGCTTTCTCATCACCTCCCTAAGCTGCTCAAGAAAGGCTGAGGGTCTTTCATTTTGTTTCTGGTAAAGGGTAGACAACTTTGAATAGCTCATAGGTTTTTTTCTTGGATTGACATAAACCTTCCAGGGTACATGTTAGAAAATGTTTACACCACCAGTCACCTTGTTTCTCAGGGTCCCATTCAGATCCTCAAAGGGAACTGCCTGTCTTCCCGTGGGGTATCTGTCCCTTTCCTCAGGAGACATACTGCCATCAGTATTGGACATGAACCACAAATCACCCCACCTTCTAGCTTCATCTAAGACTTCATTTTTCTCATTAAAAGTTAAAGTTTGG
>NW_003852589.1:854903-857203 GCF_000181295.1 Otolemur garnettii
AAAAAAAAAAAAAAAAAAAAGTTAAAGTTTGATCTAGTAGTAGTATTACATCTCTCCAAGAGAGGTCAAAGCTTTGTCTTAAGCCCTGGAGAACATGTACTTGTCAGGGTCATCAGCAAATTTTCCCAAATCAACCTTAATTTGCTTCAAATCTGCCAGAGAAAACGGAGTGTATACTCGCGCACTTCCCTTTCACCACCCGCAGTCTCAACCAAGGGACACAAAGAAGGATATGGTGCCTTCTGGGAGTCCCAGTAGGACCAGAAAAAACTCTTGGGACAGCCTTACTCTTGGAGTTTTCTGAACACATGGAGGAAGGTGCGGGAGAATTAGATGATGTATTTGAACTAAGTAGTGACAACATCTCTCGGGAATTTCTGACCATTTGGGAAAGTCATTACAGCCAGGAGAGCTGAATCTATCTGACAGGTCTTACACAGTTGGGGGTTGTCCCTGAGGATAAAGAAAGCTTGCACATATGGCACTTCAGACCGCTTTCCTTCTTGTTCACAAAAAGTATCTAACTGAAGGATGGTATTGTAATTTAAAGTACCCTCTGGGGGCCATTGTTCACTAGTGGAGAGTTGATACTGAGGCCAGGCCTGGGTGCAGAAGAAAACCATACATTCTTAATAAAACATGTCCCAGTGCTTCAGAATACAGCCTATGGCTGCGCTTGTCTGGAATTAGCCACTCTTACCAGTGTAGCACTTAGTACCCACTGGTTCTCCTGCGCTTATTACTTGCCAGCAGCACAGCCCGAGAAATCAGGTATCAGGGAGTCTGGTCCCACCTCATGCAAGTTCTGCCCCTTTCTGTGCCTGCTTCAGAGTATCAATCAAAGTGGGGATGAGCCCTCCCCTGGAGAAAATGGCTGTGTGTTGTTTGCACATTTAACCTTTCATTATTTCTATAAGCTTCTTTTAAATTCCCAGTAACAGCAGAAAATGGCAGGTCTTAAATGCTGTGCTTTCCAACCTCCCTTTCTTTCCCCAAAAGTTGGAAGGGCAATAATAATTAAACTGGGTTGAGAGACACTTTAAAATTATGACCAGCTACAACTAAGCGAAGTCTTAGAAAAACTCAGAATGACTTTGATCTCTTCCATTTACACCAATAGACCAGGAAAAAAAATTAAATATTTGGGGTCATTTGTCCTGCCTTTCTTCATTTTCAAGAGATTGGACCATAGCTGAGGGTTCAGGGCCAGTCTTGCCTTGGGGAGTTGCCCCCAGGCTTCTGTTTGTAGGCTCCTGGTCACCCAGAGAAGCCATATAGAGGAGTTATTTTGCTCTTGTCCTTTAACTGTTAACATAATTCAGCTTCTTCTCAAATATATGGAGAGCCAGTTGAATGTAATTCTGCAACGAAAGGCAGTAAAAACAACCTTGTGACACACCTACAACATCCGAAGCACTTATAACATTTGAAAAAACACCAGAATGAGCCCATACAAACTTAACTGGTATATAAAGCAATCCTTTCCCAACATTGAAACAAAGCATGTAAACTACAAAGAAAGAAAGAGAGAAGCAGCCTAGGTCTCTAGAGATAAATAGGAAAAGTTTGGGCCCATGGAAGAGATGAGAGGATAGTAAACGATCTGGGACAGTACGTTTTTCAGAAGGCCCTCCAGTGCTCTGGGGTTAGAACCATTGCTGGGGGCCCAAGGCCTGTGGGTGCTACTTCTTTGCTTGGCTCTCAACCAGAGAAAAGGAGTAAATACAGAACAGTTTCAAAAGATTTCTAACATTCCCTTTGGCTCATTTTTGGAGCCAATGGAAATTAGAAAGTTTGTTCCCCAGTAGCCTCTTGCTTGTGACCTGGAGGTCAGCAGTCACACTATGTACATTTACTGGCTGACAGGCATTAAAATTATTAGTCTTCATTATTACAGCTATTGAGAAAAGCAGGATAGAGGTAAGTGGTCCATTGCTTACCACAGATCTTCAATCCCGATGAGCCCCTAAATATGTTACCAGAATTTTGGTCTTCGGTAGGTCCTTGGTCTCGGGGATTCGAAGAACGAACCCACGGACCACAGATCAGTGGCAAGATAGGATTTTTTATTATAAGTTAGAAAGGAATACAGAAGAAGTAAAAAGCACCAGAGCTTCTGGAAGGGTGAAAAGAACTAAACTAACTGGGGAGTCTCTACTCCCAGTTGAGTTGGGCTCTTTATCTAGGGATGTTAGGTCTTGAGAACTCCACTTGGCTGGGACTTGGCAAATAGAAACACTTTTTTCATTGTTGATGAGTGTTATTGACAAAAGAATGAATGTAGTCCTCCCCACAGGGCA
>NW_003852589.1:857279-878338 GCF_000181295.1 Otolemur garnettii
GGGGGGAGAATCCTGTATCAAGATGACTACACCTGACACCCCTCAGGGGCAGATACCCAGGTGTGAGGCTGGGAGCAGGAGTCAAGGCAGGGCTGAGTCTGGGACTGCAGGGATGGCTGAGGGTGCCTCACAGCAGTGTGGGTCCTGGGGTTTGGGGTTCTGCATCTTGGAGAGGAGAGGAGGGGTGAAGCTGTGACGAGCGGCTCATGCTCTCTCTAGCCCCTGGTCAGGGGTGCCTCCTGGACCCACACAGCCTCAGTCAGCAGCTGTCATTGGAGGCCTGCTCTCTGAATGAGGGACTCAGGTCCTGATCCCAAGTGGAACCTATGGTGTGGGGAGGTCATATGGGAGCACCTCACCCTGGTGTATGGGGGTCTGACATGGTACGAGGGTGGGGAGGAGGCATCAGAGGTTGTTCGGGCAAAACTGCTCAGAAACAGGGACGTTTAAGCAGAGGCCAGGTGGTAAAGAGGCATTGGCAGTGTAGAGACCTGGCCAGGAGCATTCTAGGCAGCACAGATGCCAAGATGCAGCCCAAGACACACACAAGAATCAGGCAGGATGGGCCTGCTCTGGGGCAGACAGGAGGCTGAGGCCCAGGCCTGGGGACAGTGTAGGTGGGGCTGAGGCTCAGGGCCCAGGTGAGGTTTGTTCAAATTGCAGAAATTAGATTGAGATTATAAGCTGGGGTTGACAGGAATCTTTTACATTAGAACGAAGGTCAGTGCCTTGAGAGAACATGTGACTAATTTTGTATTTAGCACAATCCACTTCGCCTACCTATTGGCAGTGCGTTTTTTTTCACTGATACGGCATATTAAGGCCAGAGAGTCATTTTAGAGCCACAAAGGATGAAATCTCAGGCAATTTGTCATGGTTTTTCTCACTATCAAAATAGTCTGTTCACATGGAAAAAAAATGCAAATGTGTCTCCATTTCCATTATGCCAGCCTTCCTAATCAGAGGGGTCTTGAATTCATTCCATTAATTTGAAAATTAGAAAATGAGAATTCTTAGACCTAGATTGAAAGGCAAACGGATAGATCTCTGTGCTTCCATCTCCCACACCTTGCCCATGCAAAAATCATAATTTAAATTTTTGTGTGTGTGAAAATGGGCTTAAGAGATTTATTTCACTTTTTAATTTATTTACTGTTTTTCTTCAAGCTGTGTTTTGTATGTTCTGTGCCTGCAGATGCCAGGGATTATACTATTATAATCAAACTAATGAGTTTACCGTTGCTTAGATCTAAAAATAATCTTAACAAAAATGCTTATATATGTTATATAAATTTGAAGAGAGGGTTTTACAAAATAACTTATTTTGTGGGTTGTATTTCTGATAAAAGCATGCCTATAAAACCTCTCCAGGTCAGAGTATAAAATCGTAGTGTTAGGAGAATGATTCAAAGCAAAGTTTAGCAGTTGTGAAAGATTGACAAGGGCACAAGTGTTGCCTACGCTAAATCTGTTTCACAAAACTTTAGATTCATAAAAAGCCTGAGATATACAGAATCTCAGTAAAGCTACCTGCAGGGGCCTACATGGCATGCCAGGAGGGAGAGTTACAGGGTAGTTCAGAAAACTGGCCCTAGAGCCAGATGGCCTTGGTGAGTTCAAACCCGGCTCTCCCACTACCTCAGTGTGACTTTATAGATCTAGTCACTGGGACCTCTCTTCTCTCATCCTTAGAATTCCATATCATACTAGTATCTCCTTCTTTAGGTGCTTGTGAGGATTAAACATGTGGACCGTGTGCATGTAAAGCTTGAAAAAGTTTTGGCACATGGTAGCATCAATGAACCTTACCTATAATTTATACTTCTGGAATGGGTTGTATTTGGGGCTAGCAGGAGAAGCCAGCTTTGGCTAACTTATGCAAAGAGAAGTTATTGGAAGGATATTGGGAGGATATGGGCTCATAGGATCAGGAACCAGGGCACAGGAGCAGGCACCAGGGCAGCTGTGAGGACCTCTAACACCATTACACTGGACACTGCCTGTCTTGTTTCCCCTTCTCTGCTTTTGTCTGTGTGCCTAAGACTCAGAGTAGTTATTGGCTCCTTTGGGGGAGGGGTGGCCTCCAGGAAAATTAAAGCTAGGTCAGATTATGTCTGGTCTCACAGGCGGCGGTCAGACGTCCCTCCCTCTCCTACTCCCTCTCATTCATCCACCCACCCCACCCATCCCTCCACCCATTTTTAATGACCCAGTGCTGCTGTGTGCCAGGCCTGTGATAGGAGCTGGAGACACAGCTTTGGACTGGACGGTGACACCAAATTTCAGGTTCTTGGTCTCTGCGATTTGAGGAATGAATCATGGACCACAGGATCAGTGGTAAGTCGGGATTTATTCAAAGAAATAAAAATTACAACAACTACAAAAAACCAAACCTCCTGACAGAGAGAACCCAGGAGGGGAACAAGCACTCCTGCTCCCTCTTCGAGGTCTGTCCCAGGGCTCTCTGCTTAGGGGTTTATATAGTGGCAGGGGGGTTATTTTGCCAGAACTCAATGTTGACTCTTAGGGCATGGGTCCTCGTCAGTTACAGCCAGCTGTCCAATGAGCTCTTAGGCCTTGGAAACTGACTTGAAATTCGCCAGTAAGGAGTGCACATGGAGGAGACAGCACAGCACCAGTGTCTTACCCGCAGGTGTCCAGCCAGATATCAAGCTGGTTCGTCCATCTGCCGCAACATCAGCAGGTCCAGGGCTAAGGTGGCAGGTTGTGGTGCCACCTTGTCCTGCATCAAAGAAACAGTACATTTCTGGAGCAGGGGAGGCAGGCAGTAAGTAAACCATTTCATATGGAGGAACATGCTGGAAAGGAAATAAAACTGCAAGGCTGTGGAGAGGGGCTGGGGCTCTGCTTTGGACCAGGGGCTCAGCAAAGGACGCTGAGCCTGGGACTGCTGGACTGAGGCTGGCAGGATAGAGGGCACCAACAATGGTGGGAGGTGTCTGTCAAGGGGGAGATGCAGTATCTTTAACTTAGCCTTTGAAAGAGAAAAACTTTAGCCTTTCCCCACTAACTGCTCCCCCTTCCTCCTTTCTTGTTCCCACTGTCTGTGTTTCCCAGGCCTTTCCCTCAGAATTGATTTCTCCCTCAAGGCAGTGTGTATGTGGTAGTTGGGATCTGTAACCCAAGCCTCTGGATGTAAGAGAAAGTGAGATAGAACAGGTCTTTGGAAGGCTGGGTCCACCCCGACATGCATGAAGGGGCAGAAGGCCTTACGTGGGCACGGATGAGTGGTGCAGCCCAGATCCCTAGGAACAGTGGTCATTTTGGCTCTTTTAATTGGGACTGCTTCCCTTGCCACCCACCCTGATCCTAGAGGAATCCTCACATTGGCCAGGGTGGGGCTTGTGGGGCCAGGGTGAGTGTTGCTGCTTCATGACTGGTCGCCTGGTCACTTCTTAGAGAACCACGTGAAATAAGGTTTCAGCCACAAACTGATTTGTCTTTCCTGCCAGATCCCATCAGAATTAGGACAGAGAAGAAGGATTGCAACCAGCAAAGAAGGTGATGTTTTAAATGGGTTACATATGAGGGAGTGTATACATAGAAATATAAAATCCCAGCTTTAATGTAGGATAGCCAGGGTCAAAAATTAAGTATTAACAGGGCAGGGATGGGGGTGGGGTATAGGTGAAAGGCCTATATCCTCTGGCCAAAAAAGCTGTTTGAGAGAGAGCAGTGAAAAGACTTTGCGCAGGCATACTTGTGAGAAACTGAGGCAGAATCCCATATGGCTGGGTTGGTTGTGGGCATAACCCTCCCCCCCCCCCAACCTAAGGTCAGCCTGATCAGTTGCAGGCTTAAAAACCCCTGACCTAAGGTCGGCCTGGTTGGTTGCAGGCATAAAACCCCCTAACTCAGGCCCACATGGGAGTGGGATCTTCCAAACAAGTGGTCTGTATGTCTTAGAAATTTCTTAATTATGCCTTGCTTAAAATTGAAGTGACTGCCTCCAAATGGTGAGGCCAGCAGGGCAGGTATTCAATCCACCTTCCTCCTCCAAGCCTCAGGCTTTATCAGATAAGAATAAAGAAGTAATGGCTAACAACATGTTCTCCATTAAGTTATGTTAAAAGGATTATGTTCAAAAGGATTATGTTAGATAAAGTGGTATGAGTTAAATCATGGATTACTAGGGAGGAGCAGCTCATGAGATACTCAAGATGTTTATTCATGAGATGGATTATGGGTTGTAATGAATATTAATTAGGTCATTGATATACAGTACGCATGTGCAGAGGGATTATAATGAATATTACTGAGGTACAGTGTGCATGTGCACCGTGGACTATTTAAACCAAGAGTAAAGAAATCAACTTGCTACTCAACCATGAGACAGCAGTGGTCCCTGGCTATGTAGTAAGCCAGGAGAAAATAAAGTAATGTGTCACATGCCTGAGCCAGCTGTGAACTCCTTTAAATACAATTTCAATATGCAGGTTTATTCTCTGCAATGGTTGCTTCTCCTTGAGACCCTAACAGCAACAGAGGGGAGATCTGTCGTTTTGGCTATGGATGTATAAGCAGATCTGGGCATTAGTTGGGAGCACAATTCAAAGCCAGCAGGTGTGACCTGCTACCTGGTGGGCCTTAGGGTCAGCGAGCCTGGGGCCTCTCTGTGCAGTGGGTGTTGTTGCTTGTGATTCTCAACCCATGACTCTATTTAAAAGTTTTTATTCAGTAAGCATTAAGGATGCCTGATAGCTACATTTTGGGATTTTATGATTTCTAAATGTGATGCCTATTCCTTGACATTTCATTACACTTTTATATCAGCTGGTAAATAGCAGCACAAGAAACTCTGCATTATAAAATCTGCCAATCTGGGTGTTATTTGTATCACAAATGGTGACACATTTGCAATATGGGTGACACATTTGCATATTAAGAAGCCAGGTCATTTAAAATTGTTCCTAATAATGTATTTAAACAATTGATAAATTTTACTTTTTCTTCTCCTTTTGGTATAATAGCTTAAGAAAAAATGGAAAAATGAAGCCTTAAAAAATGGAAGTATGTGTTTTAAGAGTATGTGAGTCCAGTTGTCCAAAAGCTCCTCATGAAAGAATTAATAAGGAATCTGTGAGGCTGAGCATGTGAACTTGCCGTGATTCAGTTCTGGAAAGCAGACTTCTACGATGCTGTGAATATCACATTCCAGGGTTTGATTATTATTTTACTCCACTGGTTCTTAAACATTTATGTTTTCTCATTTGATTTGCCCCTTAAAAGTTAATTCTTACAATAGGTGAATCAAAGGACATATTACAGTATTTTATCTTAAATGTTGAGGATGGTCTTCTGTTTATATTATGATCAATTTGTTCATCACTCTGTTAGTTTTGCACTTTAAAAATAAAAGATCTAAAAGAATGTCCTAACAGGTTCCAGTGACCAAGTGATGACCTTAGTTGGGTATTTCTCACCATATAGTTTGTTGGTTCTTGTTAAAAAATACAGCTCCCTAAGCTAGGCACAGTAGCTCACACTTATAATCTTTGCACTTTTGGAGGCTGGGGTAGAAGGATCAATTGAGACCAGGAGTTTGAGGATGCAGTGAGATATGATGATGTCACTGCACCCAGGGGGCAGAGCAAGACCCTTTCTTAAAAAACTAAAAATAGAAGTACAGGTTTCCTGGGTGCATAGGCAGTAATAAGCCCCCTACCCGCCACCCCCTGCAATGTCCCCATTCTAACCTTTGGAACCTATGCATGCATTATCTCACATTTCAAAAGGGACTTTGAAGATGTGATTAAGTTAAGGATTTTGAGATGAGATTACCCTGGATTATCAGGATGAGCCCAGGATAATCACTAGGGGCCTGCATAAGGGAGGGATAGAGGGAAGAGAGTCAGAGAAGGTGTGAGAGTGGAAGATGAGGTCAGGGTGCTAGGGGACCACCAGCCAAGGGATAGGGGCAACCTCTGGAGGCTGAAGAAGGCCTGACAAGGGATTATCCCCTAGAGTGGATCCAGTCAAAAGACCATGCCGAAGGACCAAGAAGGCCACCACAGGTTCCCCACAGCTCCCCAAGTTAGACTCTTTGGGGGCTGGGGCTCAGGCAGCCTTTCTTATGTCTGCACCCTGCCACATTGCAGAAGGAGAAACCATGAAATGCGATAGGGGCAGAAGGTGCAAAAGTGTTACTGTAGGAAGAGAAAGCAGATTACTGAAACTGGACTGGTGAGTTAGAAGACCATGGGATTCCTATGAGCAGCTCAGTAGAGGGAATCCTTCACTCTCACTTATTTGGAAATAGCTGCGGGATAATGATTTAGGCCTGGAAAGCTTTGAGGGTGGAGCAATAAGAACAGCAGAAATTAGTGTTTACTTAGTGTTTATAAAGACTTAGTGTTTAGAATTATACAGTGGAAGTTGTCCATTTGCTTTAAATCTAACCAAATAAAGTTAACAAACAGAAAGATAACATGCATCCACAAGATGTTACAACGAGGTCCACTCTGCTAGTCTCTACTAGAGACCCACGTGTCCTCATGTTTTCGTGGCCCTCTGTCATCACTTGCTCTCAGCAGAGAGTACGTCAAAGCCATCATGTTTCATCCTAATTGAACATTCCTTTCAATTCCTGTGTAACACGTTGCCTCAGCTCCCGGCATCACACTCACCACGTGGGTGCTCGGAAGCATCTGCTGACATTTGGGACTCATCACATACCAATCTCAAAACACCATTGGAGTAAATTCAGTGAAGCAGAGGAAGGGAATAAGACTTCAGAACAACTCTGACTCATGACCTCAGTGCCATGTGAGAGGACACCACGTTGCAAAAGGAGAGGCCAGTAAGTGTGACAGTTTCACAAGCCAGTGTGGGGAAGGAGAAACAACCTGAGTGGGAATGGTGGGAGATCAGAAAGACAGACACAAGATACACAAGATGGGAGTGGAAGGATGGGTGCAGCTGTGACTAAACTCTAGAAACAGCTGTATTTATAGAGTATCTAATAATCAAGGTAAATCTTAACACCTGCGCGGCACAGATTACCTTTAAGGAGGAAAAGCTGTGTGCTTGCTGATAAGTATGCATGGGCTACGTGACTCCTGGCAGGTGAAAAGAATGTTTGTTGTTAAAGGGGGAGAAGCAGCTGAGAGTCCTGGCCACCTCACAGCCCATCCCCACTTGATGGGGCAGAGGGTACAACAGTGTTACTGTAGGAAAAGAGAGCAGATTACTAAAATTGGATTAGTGAGTGAGAAGACCAGCTGGAGGATCTGCTGGAATTGGGAGGAATGAGGCAAAGATGGGGAAAGCTAAGGGTTGTGGATAATACAGAAGACACAAAACATTGGATGGGCATATATTAGGTGTTTTAATTTTGGTTTTGGTGGGTATTAGAAAATATTCTGAACTTCAGCAATTAAAAAAATCAAAGATAAGCATTAAACAAGAAAAAGCAGGCTATTTTCAAAGGGAAGAGAATTGGACTGATACTAGATTTTAATCCGTGAAACCAAATGTTAGAAGATAATGTAGTAACATTTGCATGTTTTAGAAGGAACAGGTTGTTAAGCAGGATTTCTCCAGGCTTCCTAAATGCAGGGTTTCTAACCTCATCCATGTGAATGGGCAAATGAAAGTCATTTTCAGAAATACAGTGGATTCACAGTTTCTGCAGACCATTTGGAAAAAATGAAATTATTCGAAGTGTACAAGCCAAATGAAAAAATTTACCCATGATGATAAATCAAGAAATGGGAAGCGTTGGTATACAAGATGAGAAGTAAACAATTAAGCCAATAAAATGCAAAGATAAGTTTGAGTTGTTGATGCTTATATGGTGGCTTCAATGAAATCGGGGAGGGAGATGAAGTGGAAAATCTTGCCCTGTTGCATACAGCTATAGATACATATGCCATTGATATTACTCATTAGATATGTAACTTCCAATAGGTATTTAAAGCTTCTGTTAGAAAAGTGATGTATAATTTCCAAATCACAAGAAAAAAGAGAACATCAAACAAAAAGAAAAGTTGACCAACATAACAAAAGACAGGAAAACTGGAGAAACAAAAGACAAGCAAATATAATAAATAAGCCTAAAAACGAGATGACAGAAACAATTTAGACATGTCAGCTGGTATAATAAAGGTGAGTTGCTTATTTTCCTTAATTATAAGATTGTGCTTCTGGATTGAGAGAAAAAGTAAAACTCAGATGGAAACCAGGACTATTCATGTAAGATCAGATGGAATGTAATTTAAAAAACCCTAAACAGGGCAGCACCCGTAGCTCAGTGGGTAGGGTGTTGGCCACATACACCCAGGCTGGTGGGTTTGAACCCAGCCCCAGGCCAGCTACCCAAACATGACAACTGCAACAAAAACATAGCCGGGCATTGTGACAGGTGCCTGTTGCCCCAGCTACTTGGGAGGCTGAGGCAAGACAATCACTTAAGCCCAAGAATTTGAGGTTGCTGTGAGCTGTGACGCCTCAGCACTCTACTGATGGCAACATAGTGAGACTCTCTCAACAACAACAGCAACAACAAACCCTGAACAGAATAAAGAAGGTTTAAAACTATTTAAAAAGTATACATTACCAAAGATGTTTGGAAATACATTGATGGGTTTTGATGACAGAAGTAGAATGTGCTTAGTCAATAAAATTAGAGAAACATCACTTGTTCATGAAGAATAAGATGGTTGGGGGAAGAAAAACAATAAGGTATTTGGAGACTCAGACATAAACCTTGATATCTTGTGCGCTCCAATAAGAGAAGAACTGGGGCGGTGGGGGGAATGGGTAAGAATTTGTAAGAAAGTCTCTACTTGGTGAATAAAGAGAAACGTGTGGAGCCTGTGAGCAAGAAGATGTCTGATGTTTCTACTGTGTTTCGTGGTTAAGGCTGAATAAATAAACCAAGGTCACTGAGCCAGGTGCTTGTCTCCTTCCTGAGCGGTCGAGGCTGCCTTTCCCTGTGCCCCCTTCACTGGAGAGGGTAGGGCCTGCCTGGAAAGGGTAGAGGAGGGTCCCCAGCAGTCTCAGCCTCTTTTTGTCCATAGTAGAGAAAATCAAGACATTCTCAGTGGCCTTCATTGGAGGCTTGTTGTCCACAGATGTCCACAGTATACTTTGAAATGAAAAAGTCTACTGTGAGCTTAGTCTTTATTAAAAAAAAATCAAATGAGTTTTATGAATAGAAAAAAAATCTAGGTATAAATATAGTTAAGTATTGCCATTGGTTTATCTCTGTATATGGTATTATGGGTGATTTTATGTTCTCTCTAATTTTTCACATTATCTAAATTTAGCAGCATGAGGATGTACTATTTATAAAGTTAGAAAAAGTGATTTCCATTTTGAAGAAAAAGAGTCTCCCTTATCTCTCTCTGAGTGCCCACTCTATTTTTCTATGCCAGCATTTCTAGTACCACAATGCAGCGACTGAGTGCTTTTGTAAGATGTCAAATATGTGTTTTGAGTGAAAAAAAATAAAGGATTCCAAGGTCACATTTGGAGAAGGCCTATTCATTCAAGGTTAGGCAATTTTCTTTCCTGTGATACGTATTTTAACTAGTCAGAATGTTATTCTGATGTGCACTGTGACTCCTACAAAAGGAATATATTATGTCATGTTTTCAGACCTCTGTGACTAAGGAACCCCTTTTTTATATATGTTTCTCGAGAAGCTAGTATTCTGGAAAAACATTTTAAGACATATTCGCCTGTTCCAGGTCAGCTCAGTGATTACAGTGCTGAACATGGTGAGTTCAAGCCTGGCCTAGGCCTGCTAAACAATAATGACAACTGCAACAAGAAAATAGCCAGGCATGGTGGCGGGCACCTGTAGTCGCAGCTACTTGGGAGGCTGAGGTAAGAGAATCACTTAAGCCCAAGAGTTTCAGGTTGCTGTGAGCTGTGAAGCCAGGGTACTCTACTGAAGGTGACATAGTGAGACTCTGTCTCCAAAAAAAAACCCAAAGAAAACAAAAGCATACTCACCTATTCCAAAATTAAATCCATTGGTTATGTGTTTCAGGTTCCATCACACCCCCTGGCCTTCCCAGATGTGCTTGTTCTGTGGCCACAGTGTCCAAAGCTATCGCCACACTTGTGACTCCCTCAAATGTGTGTCCTGTCCCCCAGGTCCTGGTGTGTGGAGACTGTCTCAGCACTGGCCTTTACTACCTAAATCTGACACTCAAAGCCTTTAGGAGTTCTTGTGGCTTTCCTTCCATCCTGGTCTATCCACACACAGGCATCTTTTGGAAGGGAATTTACTGATGATCTTGAAGAGGAGACGGTCATGGTGGGAGGTTACCTTTCCTAGCAGAGAACCCGCGGCTCCCAGCCTTTCCAGATGTGGGAAGCCTTACCGAGGAATCCTTTGGCCGTACAGCCACCAGGGATCTTTCTTCCTTACTGTTCCCTCATTTAATGTACAGACTTGCTGGCTTCACCTCCACCAAACTCCCATAGTTTATCCTTCCATTTCCCTCTTGTCAAATCTAAGAATTTATCATTTCTCCAGAACCCCAGAAGCCACTGTCAAACTGTTACCATGCTGTTAAAGCCCGCTGGGAGGCGGGGAAGGAGACATGGTGAACGGGCCCTCATCCCTAGTGCGAGGTAACTTGCTCCCGCTGTTCTGCTGCCCCGTCCTCATTTTGAGTTCTTTTCCAGGGCTCCACTATGCCGTCTCCGCACCTGGCAGGATGCTGGCTGTGATCCAATTCTTAGAGTCCGTAACTCACGAAGTAATAATGGAAGAAATTAGCTGATCTTAATCCTTTTGGTGTTTGGGGCTAGAAACATCAGATTTGCTTTTCCCCATGGTACCATGAAAAATGGGGAGACTTGGTAATTCTGGAATAATTTAGCAGCATAAGCTCTCCATATATTAAAAAATTTAAATATGAAAGGATCGGCTGTTTTCCCACGGATTTTATACATGCTGGTGTTACTTATGTAGTTTGAGCATTTCAAGTTTTATTTAGTGTTTACCTCTGTTTTGAAATTACTTTTTATATCATCTGGTAAAATAAGGACATAGTTTAAAAAGTCAGGAAATAGGAAAACCCCGCATTTCCCTGCGCTGACTGGCCCAGAGGCTACTGCTTTTGACTTAGCTTTGTTTACCTATGGTTATCCACGTTCCCATTTCTAAATAGATGCAAGTCTATCTTTGATTCATCAGTTGTAGGCATCATTTTAGTCAATAGAGCAATGAGGATTTAACTGTCCACCCCACCATCCTGTCTTCCTCTTCCCTACCTCTAGAGCAGGTGTTTATGTGACTTTTCCCTTTGCAGACATGTGGCTGCAGAGTAAGAAGATAGGATTGTTCTCCTCAAGCTGGTGCTCACTTTGCTTTTTTCACTGGGTTGATCAGTACTTCCCCTTGCAGTAGTTTCTTTCTAGAATTGTGGATGAGATCAGCTCTAGCAGGTGTCTCTCTGGTCCCATTTTCTTCTGCAGGCCTCGTTCTTTTCTCTTGGGGTGGTGGCCGTCTAGGTCTCCCGCACAGCTCTCAGCCTGTCATCTCAGCAATTCCATAGGCTCATTTTCTGGCTCTCAGGTCTTTCTGGCTTCAGCTATGCTCCCTTGTTTTGGTGGAGCACACCCAACCATGTTTTCACTGGTGGTGGGCAGAGGGTAGGGTGGGATCAGCCTCCACGAGCCTTCTCTGGGAGATAACACAGGGCTGTGTCAGTCCCCAGAGCACAGACCTTCTGTTTTAACCTATTTGGGGGAATAATCTTAGAATCGTACTCGGGTGAAGCAATTACTGTTTTCAAACGCCTTTCCCAGTTCCCGTTCCTTATTTTAGCCATCCTTCTGAACTATTACGTAAAGGAACCAACGACGGCTTCTCTACATTCACCCCTAAGTTGTTTATTTCTTTAGAGAAAACTGAGACCTGGTAGCTCAAAGGCCCAAACACAATGTTTTACACAACTTATTGTTTTTAAAAATAGCCTGAATAAATATATTTTTAGCCTTTGAGAGCCTGTGCATACTGTGAACGGTCCCCAGTGTTTGGTGGCCGCTGTTGTGACAGAGCCCATGGTTCTGAGGCCCCAACCTGCAGTTGCCCAGAGCTCTCTGATGCAGGCCCCCCTCAAACCCCTTTCTCTCCCTTGCTCTTCCCCTTCTGGTGGTGGACCCCTTATCTTAATCTCTGGACGTCTGATGACTTCTTGTCCCATGCAACTTTGTCCAAGCACCACCCAAGAAAGCTTGTGTGTGGCCTCCCCTTGTGTCTTATCCATGTCTTTGATTGGCCTTCAGAGGGTCTCTCTTTCCTCTGCTGTTGCTGTTGCCTCTTTGCCACGTGGCTCTTTCTCAGAGCTTCCCAGGCTCCGTCACAGTCAATATCCATTTATCCCTTCCATCCAGCTTTATTCTTTCCAGCTCATCTGGGATGTTCTCAGGGTCATTTTTCTTTTCCCCAGTGTAGCTTTGCTGGTGACAAATTCTGTTTTGATTGTCTAAAAAAAATGTCCTATTTCACCTTCCTTTTTTGAAGGATACTTTTCTTGTGCATAGAGTTCTATGTTGGCAGTTATTTTCTTTCAGAACTTAAAAGGCATTATAGTTTTCATTGTTGTTGGAAATTGTCAGTCTTTTTGTGTGTGGGTCCAATTCTGCCCCTTTGGTGCTTTTAAGGTTTTCTGTTTCCTTTTTTTTTCTTTTGTGGAATTGGCAGGCTTGGCTTTGCAGAGGTTCTTGAATAATTTGTGACTTGCTATTTTACTTGTTTTAGAAAATTCGTGGCCATCATCCTTCGGCCCTGTTCTCTTCTTCTCCATCTGGGACTTCAGTCACCCACCTTCGCCTGTCCACTGTGTCCCACATCTCTCTGATATTCTTTTCTATTTTTTTCCTCTTCGTGGTTTAATTTGGGTATTTGATTTAATTGACCTATCTTGTAGTTTGCTCGTCCTGACTTCTACTCTGTCTAGTTTACTGTTAAACCTGTTGAGTTTTTAATTTTGGATATTGTGTTTCTTATATTTTCTCTTTGATTCTATTTACAGATCATAGTTACCTGATCAAATTCTTTTTTCGTTTATTTTTGTTCATCTTTTTCTCTGTTTTCTTGAAATTAATAACTGTATAACATATGCTTTGAAGCTGGTTAGCTAACTTCATTGTCTGGGTTACCGGGGGCAACAACTTAACCCGGGCCGAAAACGGGCCGAACCAAAACCCCCGCAACCCCAACCCTCCCCCTTTTTTCCTTTGCCTTTTAGGGTCTTCAGAGGAGTTTTTTCTATTCTTCTTAGCCTCTCTCTCTTGTGTTTCCCAGTTATAATCATTATCTTCAGGCTGCCCCTCAGTGGCTTTTTGCGAAGATTTAAGTCTCTTACTCTCAGCACGGGGTTGGAACACTTTTCAAATTCTAAGTCTCCCCCATATCCCTGCTGAGGTCTCCCTAGTTGCAGAGCCAGAGTTCTCAGGCTCCTGCCTCTCCCCAGAACCAGCCAACACCTCTAAGAGAAAAGAAGCTTCAGAGTTTGGCTCCTTTCTTGGAGGGAGGGAGGCTTGTTCTCCTCTGCCGCTCCTCTGAATTTTGTCACTCACAGCTGCTTTCAAAGAGCTTTTCCTATTGTTTTGCTCTGTGGGTTGATGAGCTACCAACTGCCCCCTCCTACCTGACAGTGGGGAGAGACCTCAGGAACCACCCTGCCCTCCTGGGTCTCCTTATTTAGGGCCCTCAGGGAGGTGAGACAGGGCATACCAATGCAAATTCTAAGTAATGGTCCCTGAAATTCCACATCAGGGAGGATCCTGAAGTAGCCTCGGTACTTGGCCCGGAGTGGTTCACTGGCAGGTGAGCATCATCTCTCTGGGTCGTGAGAGGGAGGTGCCACTTGTTTGCCATTTCTGTGTTAGTTGAATGGTTCCACTTCAGGGCATTCTAGACATTTGGACAAAGCCCTTAAAGAAAAGGAAAGCACATTAAGTGAAGTGCTGCTTTGTACATGGGGAGAACCAGTGAGTACAGTGTGTTAGATAAAAGCTGGGGTTCTCAGTAGTGCTGCTATTAATATTTTGATGAAATACTGGGCTCTCGGTGCATTTGCAGTTTGTGTAGTACCTAACTTAGACTTTTGTAAATTCTGAATGAATTCTCTCAATCATTATTCTGAAATGTTCTAAACTGTTTTTGTTCTTACAGTTGTTAATATGCCACATATTATTCCATACTGATTTTTTGCTGAGAAAACATAATTGCTTTTGAGGAATAGAGCCCTATTGATGGCACAACCAAATATTAAAAATAGAACTGCAGAGTTCTGTAGAAAATACAATTAAAGAAGCAGCGAATGCCTGGGTCTTCACTCCTGCAGCTATTACAGAAAATCAAATCTTGATTTGAGATGATTTGTATGGAAAATAACTATGAAGTATATCTGCAAGATAATATAGATATATATTTTAGATACATGAAAGTTTCTTTTTTTTTTTGCTTAGATTATTGCATGTAAACTTGTAGACCTAGAGCGGTTTTACTTTAGTATGGAATCCCCTCTGTTGTGTAGCTTTCTGTTTGTCAGTATTAAATCTTTCATGGAATGGGTTGCATCTCTTCATGATGACTTTATAATTCACCAGACCTGTGTTCTCAGCAGGTTACTTTGCGTCTTGGAGACTTGGTTCCTCTGTGATAAGGGAAGCATGTGCACCTCACCACTGATGCTCAGTGACAAGAGCATTGTGAAAATCTTTGGTTCACTTGTTCCTTGAATTCTATCCTGCAGAGCTAACCAGGTGCTCTCTTTCTAGCCATCCATTTTTGCCAAGGCCATGATCATTTTAGGAAATCTAGGTAAACTTTAAGGGACAAAAACATTATAACTATTTGTGTAAGCTAAAATGGATAATAAAATTGTCAGGTGAGTTCAGATTTATGTTTTTCTCTTTTAAAACTGTAGGATACTCGGCTCAGTGCCTGTGGCTCAAGTGGCTAAGGCGCCAGCCATATACACCTAAGGTGGCGGGTTCGAATCCAGCCCGGGCCCGCCAAACAACAATGATGACTGCAACCAAAAAACAGCCAGGCGTTGTGGTGGGCGCCTGTAGTCCCAGCTACTTGGGAGGCAGAGGCAGGAGACTCGCTTGAGCCCAGGAGTTGGAGGTTGCTCTGAGCTGTGATGCCACAGCACTATACCCAGAGGGACAGCTTGAGGCTCTGTCTCAAAACAAACAAACAAACAAACAAAAAAACTGTAGGATACTGGGTGGTGCCTGTGGCTCAGTGAGTAGGGCGCTAGCCCCATATACCGAGGATGGTGGGTTCAAACCCAGCCCCGGCCAAACTGCAACAAAAAATAGCTGGGCATTATGTTGGATGCTTGTAGTCCTATCTACTCGGGAGGCTGAGGCAAGAGAATTGCCTAAGCCCAAGAGCTGGAGGTTGCTGTGCGTTGTGATGCCACGGCATTCTACCGAGAGCAATAAAGTGAGACTCTGTCTCTAAAAAGAAAAAAACAAACAAAAAAAACTATAGGATATTACAGGTAATCCATCTACCTCTTTCCTGCCCCAAATAAACAAGAGCTGAGGAGCATGCGAGTGGCAAAAGAATTGGATCGGAGAGGTTAATAAAGCTGTACCAAAGTTTGGTAGGAAGATAGGAAGAAATTGTTTAGGAGCAAAATAATGTATGTAGGGGGTGTGATTGGTAAAACCAGGCCACAGTGTATTTTGGAAATTGTAGCTTTGTGTAAAACAAAGAATAAAATTTTTATTTCCTTAGGATGAGAAATAACAATGGGAAAAATCTCACAAAGTTAGTAATGGAAGGAAAGTTTGTAAAAGCCATTATAGCTTCTACATAATGGAAAATGTCCAACATACATAAAAAAGTCAAATAAATAAATGCTACAAAATACATAACAAACTTCAACATTATCAGCACGTAGCAGTTTTGTTTTGTCTATCCCAACCCCGATGTGACCCTTTGTGGATTATTTTATAGACAATCCAAGATAATGTCACATCCAAAACTAAATAATCAAGAATGTACCTCCATAAGATAAAATCCTTTCACAGTGAGAACATGAATATATCATACCTGTGATAGTAATAATGCAGTATCATTCAGTACACAGTCAGGCTTCACATTCCCAATTTCCTCTGAACTTTCTTTTCTTTCCAGTTTTTTTTAAAAATTTTAATAGATTTAGAGGGTACAAGTTGAATTCCATTACATACGGGACATCAGCTTTATTTATTTATTTATTTTTATTATTTGGGAATCATTGAGGGTACAATGAACCAGGTTATACTGCTTTTGTTTGCTGGGTCAAGTCCCTCTATTAATAATGTCTCCCACTTCCCTTTCTACCCTTCCCCATCCCACCTTCCCCACCACGCACTAGCAGTAAATGTCCTCATATCATAATTGAGTACATTGGATTCTTGTGTATCCATTCTTGTGATGCTTTACTAAGAAGAATGTATTTCACCTTCGTCCAAATTAATATAAAAGATGTAAAGGATGTCACCATCCTTTTCAGTAGCTGAATGCCATTCCATGGTATACATATACCACAGCTTGTTAATTCATTCCTGGTTTGGTGGGCATTGAGGTTGTTTCCACAATTTGGTAGTTGTAAATTGAGCTGCAATAAACAGTCTAGTGCAAATGTCCTTATGATAACATGATTTTTCCTTTTGGGTAGATGCCCAATAATGGGATTGCAGGATCAAATGGGAGGTCTAATTTGAGTCTTTTGAGGATTCTCTATACTTCCTTCCAAAAGGGTTGTATTAGTTTGCAGTCCTATCAGCAGTGTAAAAGTGTTCCCTTCTCTCCTTAAACAGTTGATTTGTTTGAGTCAAGACTCCAACATTGTACCTATGTAATATTTAGGTGTTTTGTATCTTAAGTTTCTTATAGTTAACATAATTCTTTCCTCATCCTCCTGAGTAACTGGGACTATAGGTGCATGAAAGTACTCTCAGCTAATTAAAGAATTTTCTTTTTGTAGAAATGGGGTTTCACTTTGTAACCCAGGCTGGTTTCAAACTTCTGGCCTTAAGTGATCCTCCCCTCCTTGATTTCCCAGATTAGGATTACAGGCATGAGCCACTGCACCCACCTCTGTTTTTTCCTAGTTTTTCTCATTTTTGTGAAAAAATGGATCATTTGTCTAGATAATTACCAATATCGTTATAGCTCATTGCATCCACGTGGTGTTGCTTTACACATTTTCCATGTTGCCAATAATTTCAAAATTATCCACAGAAGGTGGTCTGGTTCCGTTTATTGTCAAGGACACCTCAGAGGTGGTGGAGTGTTCTCATTAGGTGTTGTCTCCATTTCTGTGCCATGAAGACTGGTCATTTGTTCCATGTGTTATTAACATCTCTTTATTATCAATTTCTTTCCAGCCTGTAATTCATTGGTTTCAGCTGCAACTAACGATCATTTCCAAGATCTGTGAATCTGTAATCCCAGCTTGTTGGTAGACCCAAGTGGGCGGATCATGAGGCCAGAAGTTCCAGACCAGCCTGGGCCACATAGTGAGACCCAGCAGGGGGAGACTGTTGCTGCAGCCATAAAGGGCAGGGCCAGAATTCCCCCAAATTGTAGTTTTTTGTGTAGAAGTTCAGAACAAAAATGCAGAGAGATAGATGCTAGGGTGGGAGAGATGCTATGGTTTGAAAAATGATCTGCTACATAAGATAAAAGCATTTGAGGAACTCTGAATAGACTGGGAGCTGCCAATAAATTCAAAATTATCCACAGAAGGTGGTCTGGTTCCGTTTATTGTCATAGACATAAATGAACAAGATGTAACTAGCAGACAAATCAATAAAAAGTTGGACCATGGTCAAGATACTCCTAGTGAAGCCATTCACATTTGGCCTTATTAATAAGTAATGCTCAAAAAGGTAGAACACTATTGACATTTTGGGCAAATATTTTTTTATTGTAGGGGCTTAATCCTTTTTGTTGTGGGACATTTAGCAGCTTCCCTGGCCTCTACCAACTAGATGCCAGTTGTGCCCAGCAAAAATATCTCTGGGGCAGAATTGCTCCTGGTTGAGAGCTGTTGGTGCAAGGAAAGCACAAGTCAGCTGTGTTGCTGCTCAGCCAGCCTGGACGTCACAGAGATGTACATCCGTCCTAGCACTTGTCACGTTTAGTACCCACGACCAGGGTGCTTAGGTGTAGCTGCCCATCTGAAATCACCAAGAGCTTATTAGAAACTCAGATGCCTGAGACCTGTCTTTACACAGTCAGCAAGTTTTTGAAGCGCCACAAATGATTTAGTTGTATAGCCAAAATCAGAGCTGAGCAGCCCTGATCTTGCTAAAAAAAATTTTATTTTAAATGAGGGGGAAAGGGATCTTGAGGAACAGAATTATTGAGATTTCACTTGTTGGCCTGTAGTTGAGTATGAGAAATGTGTTCTCACACTCAACTCAAATGGGTTCTGATAATATAGTCATTGTCCAGACTTCTGAAAGTGAAGAACAGACAGGTGCCGTCAATAATTAGGTGGGGCGGGTACAGTGGCTCTCACCTATAATCCCAGCACTGTGCAAGGCTAAGGCAGGAGTATGAACCAGCCTGGGCAATAGCCGGGTTTTTTAATTTATTTTTTAAATTGTTTTTTATTAAATCATAACTTTGTACATTGATGCATTTATGGGTTTCAGGGTACTGCTTCAGTATACAATGTGAAATGCTTACATTGAACTAAGTAACACATCCATCACAACTATACTCATTTTTTAATAGTTTTGAAATGTACCATTGCATCATGCACATTAGGTGAGGTCCCCCCAAATATCCTCCCTCCTCCCATATCCCTCCTCCCTCCAAATACCCGCCATTCCTCCCATACCCCCTCCCCCCAAATACCCTCCCTCCTCCCATATCCCCCCTCCCCCCAAATACCCTCCCTCTTCCAATATCCCCCCCTCCCGTCCCCTCTCTCTCCTTCTACTTTCTGGACTATAGTTATGATTTGTCATTCGTATGAGTGTGTAGGTGGTTATATATTGATTTCATAGTAGTATTGAGTACATTGGATACTTTTTCTTCCATTCTTGAGATACTTTACTAAGAAGAGGTTCCAGCTCCATGCAGGTAAACATAAGTGTTTCTTAATTTAAAAAAAATTCAAAGGCTCGGTGCCTATAGTTCAAGCAGCTAGGGCGGTGGCCACATACACCAGTGCTGGTGGGTTGGAACCCAGCTCGAGCCTGCCAAACAATAATGACAACTACAGTGAAAAATAGCCAGAGCGTGTGGCCAGCGCCTGTAGTCCCAGCTACTTGGGAGGCTGAAGCAAAAGAATTGCTTAAGCCCAAGAGTTTGAGGTTGCTGTGAGCTATGATGCCACAGCACTCTACCAACGGCAACATAGTGAGACTCTGTCTCAAAAAAAAAAAAAAATTGATCAAACAGTAGTCTTTAGAGAAAATACAAAAATATTATAAAGAATGCCTATCAAAGAGATCACATTCTCTGACTACAGTTTGTTAGAAATCAATAACAAAAAGTTATTGAAATGTTAAAAAATAACATTTTAGGAATTTAAAAAGCACATTTTAGTAACTCATTAGTGATAGAAATTATAATGGAAACTAATAGCCTTAAATAACTTAGAAGAAAGACTGAAAATGAATGGAGTAAGTCCTCAAGCTAATGTAGAAAAAGAACAGTGAATAAAATTTAAGAACATAAAGGTAATAGCAGAAATTCATGAAATGGAAAACAAGCTATAATAAAGAGAATCTTCAAAGTCAAAAATCAGATCTTTAAAAAATCTAATAAAATAGGCAAACGTGGTTAGATGAACAAGAATTATAAAGAGGAAGTAAAAACAAGCATTATTGTGAATGCAAAGGAGAACAGAATTACCAGTATAGAAGAGATTAAAACTTGAGAAGCGACTACAGGTTTGACAACTCACATGTAATGGAAAAATTTATAAGAAACGTAACAGAAGCTTGCACCTGTAGCTCAGTGGTGAGGGTTCCGGCCACATGCAGCGGAGCTGACAGGTTTGAACCCAGCCCGGGCCTGCCATACAACAACGACAACTGCAACCAAAAAATGGCCAGGCCTTGTGGCGGGCTCCTGTAGTCCCAGCTGCTTGGGAGGGCCACACACTCCTCCCAGGGCAACATAGTAAGACTGTCTCCAAAGAGAAAAAAAGAAAGAAACAGAACTTAAGTTGTTATAAGCAATCAATGGGCTAACTTTCCAGTGTGCATAGGAGCCGGTACCACAGCAGCACCAGGTTTTGAAAAAAGAAAGTGGACTAGGAAGGAGGCCAGAAGAAATGCTTGAGTCCGTTTCTCTGAGCTGGGGGCTGGGCCAGGTTTTACAGGCAGAGGTTAATGAAGCACATAAAAAGGTGCTTGGCACCATTGGCTCTGGCAATGAGTGATGCCAGGGCTTGATCTGACTGGGTCCCAGATCCTGCCATGTGGTATCCACTTCTCTCAGTCCCTGCTTCTTGGTCTGAGCGTGCAGGTTACACCTGTGGTTGCATGCCTGGTTCACTTGGGCACGTTCAGGGAATATAACTGGAGACATCGCCTTGTAGTTCTTGGCAACTGAAAAACAAGTCACCATTTCATTACACAAAGTTGAACCATATTGAGCTTGTTCTGAGGTTATGAAGTCTTAGAAAAAAATGTATATATGCACCTAAATTTAACAGAACTGTTTTCATTCTTTTCTTTTTCTTTTTGAGGTGGAGTCTCACTCTGGTGCCCAGGCTAGAAGGCTGTGGTGTCAGCCTATCTCACACCAACCTCAAATTCCTGGGTTCAGGCAATTCTCCTGCCTCAGCCTCCTGAGTAGCAGGAACTACACATGCCCACCACAACAACTAGCTAATTTTTCTGTTTTTATAGGAGACCCCTGTCTGGAACTCCTAGTGTCTGGAACTCCCAAGCTCATGTCAGGAGTCTGGAATTCCTGAGCTCGAGCAATCCTCCCACCTTGTCCTCCCAGAGTGCTAGGATTATAAGCATGAGCTATCATACCCAGCCTAGAATAGTTTCATTCTTTTTTCTTTTCTTTTCTTTTTTTTTTTTTT
>NW_003852589.1:880232-881100 GCF_000181295.1 Otolemur garnettii
GTGGCAGCAGAAGTGGTGGGACTGCTCTGGGAAACAATGGAAAGACAGTCGTTCTTTTCTGTAGCAACACACACGTGGACTGTGACCCGGCCCTTCCTCATCAGCATACGCCTCCCAGATCTTGCCCCTCAAAGACTCGCATGTGATGGGACAAACTGGGAACAGTCAGCAGAAGGATGGGATGTTAGTCAGCAGCATATTCTAAAGAAATGAACTGGTTTTTTTATGACTGTTAAAATTATTTTAACTGATGCAATTTTGGATTAAAGTTCAATATACAAATTACAGCCCTTCCCCAGTCACATCCCAGGAGCTACTGCAAGATTCTGTGTGCGGAGACCAGTCAGCTCCTGGGATGTGACTGACTGGGGAAGGGCTTAATTGGATTAAAGTTCAATATACAAATATTCATTATATACCATTAACAATTAGAGAATTAAAGTTAATATGACAACACAAAATATGAAATACATAGAAATGATTCATCAGAAATATATAGTATTTCTACATGGAAAACTTCGAACTATTATTGAAAACAAAAAGACACATGTCTGTATATATTGCAAAATTGTTATTAATGGCCTTTTTTGTTTGTTTGTTTGTTTGTTTAGGTATTACTTCTGTTATAACTCAGGTTATTGTCTTTCTAGGGGTATCAGTATACCACATGGCAAATTCACTCTGTTCTGGGGGTTCAGAAGTATTACAACAAACAACTGGCCCATTGAGGGGCACACATATTTGATACTGGGTGTTATTATATATGCAGGTACCTTGAGGCTTTCCTGTATATTCATAATAAGAGTAAACCAGTCACACAATTTTGACAGTTTGTCTAGTTTGGGTTGCCTTTTGGATATATTTTTCA
>NW_003852589.1:881339-883446 GCF_000181295.1 Otolemur garnettii
TTTCACATGTGAGTGATGTATCCAGGCAGGAATGCCATTCACCTTCTCTGCTGTTAGTATGTACAGGATCACCAAGTAGGGGCATTTTCACCATGGTTTCAGTGGGCTCAGGCTCTAATCTTTGATCCATACCTGGTTACTTAGAGATTGGAGATGGACTAGGGGTGATAAACTAACAGGATATCTATCAGTCACTCATTCTGAAATCTTTTTTTTTGTTATCTTTCCTAGTGACATCAGTGACGTTAGGAAGTAAGTTAGTAAGTTTTGTTTCCTCCAGTTCTCTCAGGGCCCCTCGTAAATTTTTTTAAATGGAGGGGTCTTGTGATATAGTATTTTATAGGGTAACCTTTTTTTTTTTTCAGTTTTTTGAACCAGGTTACATGGTCACATTCTTTAGGTAAAGTCCCTCTTATAATTGTGTCCTGCCCCCAAAAGATATCACACACACACACACACACACACAAGAAATGAAGTGCGTGTAAGTGAATAAATGACGGCCATGTGCAACGACTTGGTAGAAGAATCTTTAAAACATATTCTCAGTATGGGGATGACCCTGAAAGCAGAGACTAAGACCAGGTTGAAGGACAGGCGTGGTGGCTCATGCCTGTGATCTCAGCACTATGGGAGGCAGAGGGGGGAGAACTGCCTGAGCTCAGGAGTTCAAGACCAGCCTGAGCAAGAGCAAGAGCAAGAGCATGTCTCTACTTGAAATAGAAAAACTAGCCTGGGATGGTGGCACCTGTAGTCCCAGCTACCCAGGACACTGAAGCAAACTCCTCCCTGGGACCCCCAGCTTGATTTTCATTCCTATGTGCACTTAGCTGTGGATCCATTAGTTGGTATGGAGCACATGTGTTTGCTTCTCCATTCTTGTGATGTTTCATTTAGGAGAATGGTTTCCAATTTCATCCAGGTCGTCATATGATTTTTTAAATTTACAGTAATTATAGTGTTAATTGTGGCTCCATTATGGATCATTATGGGTCATTATGGAATGGGAACAAATGAAGTTCTCCCAGCAACACCCATAAGCCAAGCAAGCTGAAATGTGCACAGGTGAATCAGAGTGAGCAAGGTGAGCTCTGTTTCTTGGAAGTGAAATAACGGACCGTAACACCATCTGTCTCAGAACTTTTGTAGTGACCCACGTTTCTACATAGTAATAATTAAGGCAATATCTAATGTGGGAATAATAGAAAGTAAGCTGTTACTGTGTTGGGCTTGGGGCAGTGAGGGACACAGGAACAAGGTGGTGGTTCTGGCTGTGCTGGCTGTGTATTGGGGGTTACTGGAGACGTGAAGGGCTTCATCTTCCACATCCAGGATCCATCAAAGCAGCAGTTTTGACGTTTGAAAGTAAATAAAAGAAACAGTCAAAGTAATTGCAAGTGGCAGCCTCTCTAGGGAATAATTTGTCTTTTCAAATCATATGGAAGAGTTACTAGAGTCAGAAAAAATGAAAGACGTATTCATATTTTTATGAGCTTGTTTAAACTATTTTTTTCTCAAATGTGTTTGTGATTCCAAATGTTTACAAACTAATACAGTAGGTCATTCCTTAAATAAGTGATGGTATTTTCATATGGTAGAATCACATTTTGCCATTAAGATGACAGTAAAGATAATATATACACGGTATGATTTTGACCACAGTGCAATACACCATCATGAGAAAAGGTTATTGACAATACCTTGACCCAACTTTTATGAAAATCTCCTTCTGTGGAACCCAGCCACGTTTAATGGGAGTTACAGTAGTGGGAGGATGGATAATTTCATTTCTGCCTTTGGCTTATCTTCCTCTCCTAAGTTTATATGTTGAACTTGCATTGCTTTTATTGTAAAAGGAAAGGGAAAAGTCAGTGCACTGCTCCTCAGGACTGTGCCACCTCTGTGTGGCTGCAGGACCAGACAGGAGCGAGGACTGGAAGCGATGGCCATGGGGGTCCCCAGGGCTGGACCTCAGCTGAGCTGTGTCTGGCCAGAGCCTTCACTTCCAGGCCTGCTGTAGGTCCAGGCTGCTAGCTCAGTGTGGGGGACTATGTGGTTGAAAAAGACATGCCCTGTGCCCAGGATTTGCTGACCAGCGGATGGCAGGCGT
>NW_003852589.1:883769-884331 GCF_000181295.1 Otolemur garnettii
GGAGAACTGGGGCTGGGTCCACTGTTCTGGTCAGTAGATGGTCAGTAGATGTCCCTGACCTGGATGGATTTGGTTAGTGGGGCTGGAGGGGGGAGTAGGCTAACTCCGGATGCTGACACCCACCTGGTGCTGGAGGGTGTCTGGTGGAGGTGGGGCGTACTCCAGGAGCTGCTGTCAAACCTGCCTCCCTCAGGTTTCCACAGGGCCAGTGGGTGTCCACACAGGTCGGCAAGAAGAGGGGCTGGAGAGGCACAGATGCATGGAGCTGGAGGGTGAGAGCTCTCCCAGGATAGACCCCACCTGGAGGGGGTGGCGGGCAGCAGATGGGTGGGCTGAGGGAGCTCTGCTGAGGGGCAGCTGCAGGAGGCTCTCCCAGCCAGGATAAGGGAGATGAGGAGTTAGAACAGCCTCAGTCCCAGGAGGACTGGAGGTCTTCCCTGGGCTCAGCGACCCAGAGGCCACTGCTGATCAGGCATGGGGATTCTGGAAGAGGTGGGTACAGGCGCCGGAGGGGAGACAGCTGTTCCAGGGGCTACTTGGTCCTGGAAGGGGTAGGTCCAGC
>NW_003852589.1:885112-887503 GCF_000181295.1 Otolemur garnettii
TACCAGACAGTTCAGTTCCTATTGTAATTCCAGTGGATTTAAAAGTTGATGTGGGTCTGTGAATTGGCTTGCATAATTATACTCTGATAGCTTTTCATTACACATAATGTGACTTTAATGGAATTAATGTTCTGTATCAACAAATACATTGTTTTTGTTATTGTGCCAAGAGGAGACTTCTAAAGGAAGAGAATAAAAATGATTTGCAAGTGGTTTATGTAATACTCCTTTTCAAACAGGGCAATCTACCTGTCCACCTCACATTACCACCACCACTCCCAATTGGGTTGGGAGGGGGAGGGGCAGAAGCTCTTGCAAACGTTTGGGTGCTGGTTGAAATCATCCTTGACCGGGATTTACCTTTACAATTCTCATTTTCTCCATCAAAGAGCAGCAGCCCACATAGCTCATGGACACCTGGTTGGCACCTCTCTGGGCAGATCAGGTCCCTCGTCCCCACACTCACTTTGTTGGTCATCCTGCCACCTTGGACCCCATCACAGAACTGAGCCTTGGGTATCCTGGCCATTTGCTTGGGCTGCTGGTCATTATGTTCCCAGAAAACATAGATGCCTGTTGTGAGGCCAGGGCCCTTGCAGTGCAAACATTGGAACTTGTCTCACCCTGCCCACTGAAAGGGACTGTTGGGGGCTGGTGCCCACTGATGTGGGTCCTGCCCTGCCTTGAGGGCACAATCCCCTGCCATTGGCTATGTTTTTAATAACCTGTTTTCTCTGTTTTGTGACTGTAACCATGGGAAATAGAAGAAAAGTACAGGGAGGAGGTTGGGTTGTAGCTCACACCTGTAATCCTAGCACACTGGGAGGCTGAGGTGGGTGGATTGCTTGAGATCAGAAGTTCAAGATCAGCCTGAACAAGAAGAGTAAGACCTGATTCTACTGAAGGAAAAAAAATAGGAAAACTAGCTGGGTGCAGAGGTATACTCTTGTCGTCCCAGACACTTGGGAGGTTGAGGCAGGAGGATTGGATTGTTCAAGCCCAGGTGTCTGAGGTTGCTGTGAGCTGTGATGCCACAGCACTCTACCCAGGGCAATGGAGTGAGACTGTCTCAAAAAAATAAATAAATAAAAAGGAAAGAAAGAAAAGTGCAATGAGAAAAGCAAAATGCCACTGTCCAGAGACCCTCGTGGTGACTTTGAGACGGGCTGCAGGCTTTTGTGTATTGGCGTCTTGATGTCTGTATCTGTTTCCTGACCAGAAGGGAAATTATCCGCCTTCCAAACCGCCTTGTAGCCGGCTTTCCCCACGCTGCTGCTTTTCCTTCATTTAGTATGAGCATTTCTATATGGCATTACGTACCCTCCCGCAACATGATTTACTGGCAGCATTTGGGAAGGACCCAATAAATACAAGTAATTTCCTCTTGCCGAACACCTAGGTCGTTTCCAGTTTTCAAAATGAGAGATAATCCTGCAGTTAATACTGGAAATGCTTAGAAGAGGATTTATAGGTTCAACAGTATGTGTGATTTAAATATGCATACCATAATACACGGCAGATTAAAGATTAATATCACAGAAAGTTACACGTTTAAAAGCAAGTCTCCCCCCGCCTCCTCCCGACTCCAGTTTTCTGTTGTTGAGTTTCCTGTGCATCCTTCTAGTGTGAGATGTGAGATGTGTCTGCAGTACCAGCATCCAGGTCTTTTTCTTTACACAAATGAGGTCCTTCTGTGCACACTGGACTATGTCCTGCTTGTCAGTCATCTATCTTTGAGATGATTCCACATCAGCATAAATAGTTCTTCCTCAGACTTCATAATGCATGTACGCATGGAGTACCTAAATATCAAAGCATATTTAACTGGTTTTTTATTGCTACCCACTGGTTCAGGTTTTTGCAGCAAATACCCTTGTGTAAATGTCGAGGCAGAATTCCCAGTAGTGAAATCACTGAGTATGAGCATATATGTTTTTTTATTTTGGGAAATATTATGAAATTGTCCCAAGGAAAGCTCTCTTAAATTATACCATTATCAAAAATGTTTTGTTGTTGTTCTAGCCCAGGTTCTGATCCAAACAAATGTTTTTCCTTCTGCCCTTTGTCATCCTTGAGTTGTAGCAAAACATCACCAAAATGTTGCCAGTTTGATGGATAAAAATATTTATCAGATTGTTTTGATTTGCTTTAAAAAACATGGAGCAGGGCTAAGCATCCTGTCACATGTTGTTTGTCCATTAAAAAGGGGAATGTCCTGGGCGACACCTGTGGCTCAGTGGGTGCTGCGCCGGGCCCATATATTGAGGGTAGAGGGTTCAAACCTGGCCCTGGGCCAAACTGCAACAAAAAATAGCCAGGCATTGTGGTGGGCGCCTGTAGTCCCAGCTACTTGGGAGGCTGAGGCAAGAGAATCGCCTAAGCCCAGGAGTT
>NW_003852589.1:888418-891792 GCF_000181295.1 Otolemur garnettii
TAGCTGGGACTACAGGCGCCTGCCATGACGCCCGGCTATTTTTGTTGTTGTTGTTGTTATTGCAGTTTAGCCAGGTCTGGTTTTGAACCCGCCACCCTCGGTATATGGGGCCGGCGCCCTACTGACTGAGCCACAGGCACCGCCCATGCCCCAGCACTTTTTATTGCATGGGTTTTCTTTTCCCCTTTCTAGTATTTTAATTAGAATTGCATGGAATTTATACATTATTTAGTCTTTCTACTTAAAAATGTTTTTTTCTTCATATAATAATGAAATCTTTTATGTTCCCCAGTAGATGTTTAAGATTGTCTTGATGTTATCTCTTGTTAGCTCTGTTTATTTTAAGATATCATGTTTCTTTTTGGCTTATTGTTATAACTGGAATATTTAATTTGTTCTCATTTCTAACCAGTATTTCCTTGCATTTAAGTTTAAGAACATGTCTCCTGGCTCGGTGCCCATAGCACGGTGGTTAACGGTGCTGGCCACATGCACGGAGGCTGGCGGGTTTGAACCCGACCTGGGACCAGCTAAACAATGACAACTGCAACAACAACAACCAAAAAAAAAAACTAGCTGGGCATTGTGGTAGTCGTCTGTAGTCCCAGCTACTTGGTAGGCTGAGGCAAGAGAATCACCTGAGCCCAAGAGTTGGAGGTTCCTGTGAGCTGTGACAGTACAACACTCTACTGAGGGTGACATAGCAAGACTCTGTCTTGAAAAAAAGAAAAAAACATGTCTCCTGACCATGCCTTCACTGTAACACAGGGCAGGTCACTTAACTGCTTTGTGCTTTGATTTCTTTGTCTGTGCATGGGCACAAGAATCACACATACCTTTCAGGGTTGACAGGATGAAGAGTTGAACATAAAAACTTTGTAGGAGTCTGGCACACAGTCAGTTTGCAATAATGTAACTACAGTTGACCTGTGACCCACCACTTACGTGGATATGCTGCAAAAACCTGAACCAGTGGGTAGTAATAAAAGGCTAGTTAAATCAACTTTGATATTTATGTAGTACACGCATATTCATAGTATTCAGCCATTTTTCCGGTCTGAGGCAGCAGAAGCAGCTCCTGCTCTTCCTCTGCCTCCTTCTCCTTCGCCTGCTCAACCTGAAGGTGATGAGCATGCAGACCTCCCTTCTGATGACCCACTTCCACTTGAGTCATAGGAAGTATAGTTTCTCTAACTTATTATTTTCTTAACAATATTTGCTTTTCTCTAGCTTTTTTGTATTGTGGAAATGTAGTGTATAAGACATCTAACATGCAAAATTATGTTTTAATTGACTATATTATCAATAGTGGGCTATTAGTAAAGTTTTCGGGGAGTCAAAAATTATACACAGATTTTAAACTGCCTGGGGGTCAACACCATTAAAGCCTCATGTTGTTCAAGGATCAACTGTGCTATTATAATTTTTCAATTTATTTAGTTTATAACACAGATAATATGCCGAATTCTTTTAAGATTTCTTTTAGTCAAATTCTCTTGGGTTTTCTAGTCAGATAATTACATTATTTTCATTTAGCAATGATTTTGACCCCTTCTTTCTGATATTTATAACTTTTTTCTTGTTTAATTTTATTAGCTAGTTATATTAGTTTTCTCTTGTAGGTAGCAAATTGCCAGACACATAGGAGCTTAGAACAGCACAAATCTATATGTTTTGGTGGGTCAGAGCTCTGGAATAGTTGCATCCTGTGCTCAAGCTCTGAAGGCTGGAAAACCAGTGAGGTCAGACACATCTTCACCTGAAGGCTTGACGAGGGGGAGATCCATTTCTACACTCCCTCAAGCTGTTGGCAGACTTCATTGTGGGAGCTGCATAAGGCTTGGGTTTGCTCTCAACTCTTTGAGGCCTCTCACCACTCAGCAACTCACCTCTTCAGGGCCAACAGCAGTAGAACCTCTCACACCTCTGATGTTCAGAAGGGCCCAGACCCGAGACCCAAAAGGCTCACCTGATTAGCTCAGGTCCACCCAGGATCATCTCCAAACTGATTTGGGACCAAAGACATCAGTGAAATGTATTCAGTCATGGCACTGTACTCTATACACTCACAGGAGATTATCTTAAAACTCTTCAGAAAGTAAGGACAGCATCACCCCACAAGAATCAACAGTCAAAAGGACAGCAGGCTTTTTAAACAACAAAAGTAGAAGCCAGAAGACAGTGGAATAGTATTTTCAAACTATTGACAGAAGCAACTGTCAACCCAGAATTGTGTTTACAGCAAAATTATTTTTCTAGCATGAGGGTAAAGTAAGAACCCAAAAGGACAGTTTATGACTATTCATTAACATGGCTACCAAAATGTAAGGGAACTTTTAAATCAAGGGCTCATAACTTTTGTCACAACAGTCTAGTAAAGCTTGTAGACCCTTTTCTTACAGTAACGTTTTTAAAAGTATGGGGGGAAAAGTACATAGGGTTATAAAAGAAACCAATTATTTTGAAATATTTTAAAGTAAAAATATTTTTAAATGTAGTAGAACCTCCATAGTTGACCACTTCCCTATGTTGACCACCTTCTTAAATTGACCTCATTTTCATAGACTGGGTACACACTACATGCACGTATCAGTACAGCACGCCTCGTTCCTTATGTTAACTACCTCTTTATGTTGACCAGTTTGTTATAGTTCCCAAAGTGGTCAGCTCACAGAGAGGTTCTACTATATAGGCTGTCCATAAAGCTCATGTGCAGTTTAAAATTGCACACTATTTTCAATTGCAAATGAGCTTTATGGACATCCTGTATAATATAATAATATATGTGCTACTTAACAATACGTTAAACAACAAAGTGTAGTGGTGGGTGTAGAAAGTCCCCTAATTTCCTAGTAAATCCCTATTGAGAAGGCAGCATTGTGAGTTTGGTATCAAGTGCATATAAGGTAATTTATGTCAAAAAAAAACATGCATTACAGCAGAACAGACTGGGGTGTGTTTTACCTTTCACCTTCTTTTGACTCATGAATTATTTGAAATATTTCAAAACATAGTATTTATGGATTTTTAAAAATCTTTCATCAATTTATAGTTTTACTTGCTTAAGAAGGATCAAAAGCTGTACAATTCTGCTCTGTCTTGGGGGAAGTACATTGAAGTGCTTTCTATTAGATAATGTAATTATCTGACTAGAAAACCCAAGAGGATTGACTGAAGAGAATAAGAAACCATAAAAGAGAGCTTCCTTGCAACTGGGCACGGTGAGTCTGGGGATAAAAGACTCCAGGCATCTCTGGCTAGTGGGATCTGTCCAGAAACATCCCTTTTGGGACACAGGCAGTCAGCGAGAGACTTCTGGACGCCATGAGGAGGACAAAAGCAGTGGAGAACTGGACTCATTGAAACCCTAGTCC
>NW_003852589.1:891952-893349 GCF_000181295.1 Otolemur garnettii
TAAAAAAATGTTAGAAATGACAGAAAGGGAATTTAGAATACAGATAATAAAAACAATTAAGAAAATGATGGAAATAATGAAAGAAACTGCTGATAAAGTGGAAAATAACCAAAGGGAAATCCAAAAACAGAATCAAATAAGAGATGAACAATATGTAGAATATAGAAAGGATATAGCAGAGCTAAAGGAACTGAAATAATCAACGAGGGAACTTAAAGATGCAATAGAAAGTATCAAGAACAGATTGGACCATGCAGAAGAAAGAATCTCAGAGGTAGAGGACAAAGCTCTTGAGATAACTCAGATAGTTAAAGAGGCAGAAAAGAAGAGAGAAAGCAGAATGATCACGGGCAGAATTATGGGACTTTATGAAGCATTCAAACATACGAGTTATAAGTATCCCCGAAGTGGAAGAAGAATGCCCCAGGGGAATGGAAGCCATACTAGAGAATATTATAAATGAAAATTTCCAAAATATCACCAAAAATTCTGACACACTCCTTTAAGAAGGATATCAGACCCCAGGTCACCGCAACTCTAACTGAGCCTCTCCAAGACACATTGTGATGAACCTGTCTAAAGTCAAGAGAAAAGAAAAGATTCTGCAAGCTGCCAGGAGTACCAGTTAACTTACAGGGGCAAATTCATCAGGGTGACTGCAGACTTCTCTAATGAAACTTTCCAAGCAAGAAGACAATGGTAATCTACCTTTAATCTACTTAAACAGAACAATTTCCAGCCCAGAATTCTATATCTTGCTAAGCTAAGCTTTAAAATTGATGGAGCAATCAAATCATTTACTGATATGCAAACATTGAAGAAATTCACCACAACAAGACCAGCTCTACAGGGAATACTTCAGCCTGTTCTACACACTGACCATCACAATAGACCACCAGCAAAGTAAGAACTTGGAAACTCAAGGACAGAACCTAAATTCCACAATGATGCAAAAGATAAAACTAAGCAATGGACTCTCACAAAATAAGCTGAATAGAACACGACCACACTTATCAGTTATCTTAATAAATGTTAATAGTTTGAATTCCCCATTGAAGAGGCATAGATTGGCTGATTGGGTTAAGAAACACAAGCCATCCATTTGCTGTCTGTAGGAAACACACCTAGCTTCAAAACACAAATTAAAACTCCAAGTGAAGGGTTGGAAGATAATTTTTCAGACAAGCAGAATTCAGAAGAAAGGAGGACTTGCAATCTTATTTTCAGATACATGTGGATTTAAAGCAACTAAAGTCAAAAAAGACAAAGATGGTCACTTTATACTGGTCAAGGAAAAAGACAACAAGAAGATGTTTCAATTCTAAATTTATGCATTCTTGAAACAGACCTTACTCAGTCTGAGCAATATGATATCCTATAACACCATAATAACAGGG
>NW_003852589.1:896818-902161 GCF_000181295.1 Otolemur garnettii
AAAGAATTCAGTACATTATGTGGTTATAAAATACATAAATTGAAAATTATGATAGCACAGTTGATCCTTGAATGACATGAGGGTTTAATGGTGTTTGGTCCCCAGGGCAGTTTAAAATCTGTGTGTAACTTCTGACTTCCCAAAACCTTTGCTGACAGCCCACCGTTGATCACACAGCCAGTTAACACATGTTTTGTGTGTTAGAGTCTCATATGCTATATTTTCATAAGACTGCATTCTTACAATAAAGTAAGCTAGAGAAAAGCAAATGTAATTAACAAAATAATAAGTTAGAGAAACTATATTTCCTGTGAACTAAGTGGAAGTGGGTCATCGGGAGGGTCTTCATGCACTTCAGTTGTATAGCTGTACGGTTCTGCTTTCTGTCTTGGGGGAGTATGTTGGGAAGAAAGGTGACTTTCCTTCGGTCACTATGAGTTTGGTGTTTTGATGCCGTACCCCAGGGGAAATTGTGTGAAGAGAGTTGGGACCACAGACTGGAAGTGAGAGATTGGGAGAAGGAATGGGGCGTTGGGAATTGCTCCAAGGAGCAGAGGCAGACGCTGTGGACACAGGGTGGGGTGCTGATGAGGTGCTCCCCAGAGGTGGGAAGACTGGGGGGCTGTGTGCCTCAACAGGCCTTGTCATGTGGCTCCAGCAAGACCCACACAAAAGAAGCCACACCAACATCAAAGAAAATGAAGGAACGGTCAAGTAGGGTGGTCAGCCAGTCCAAGAGGGGGACGAGGAGGACTCTGGACGTCACAGAGCCGCAATCCAGACGGCTTTGCAGAATGGCCGTTGCCCGACTTCTTTCACTCTGGCCAGCTCGGAATATTATTTGCTGCATCTTTACAACAACCACTCATTCTCCAGACACATAGTGAACTGAACTCTGGTGTCTTGGTGGTACATTGGTCACTGCAGCTGTTGGACACGTCCCCATGTGTATCCCAAAAGGAATCTAATCAGCGTTCAGGGCTGCATCCCGGAAGGACTTGGTTTACCACCACTTACCTTTGAACCACAGTTGATCTGGAGAAGATTCTTCATTGTAGGCAGTTAAAGGACTTTTTGGTTTTAAGAGGACAAGATTTAAAGAGCTGATTCATTCCAGGCCTCTGTGTCCAAGCAGCGGTACCAATGAGATGGGAAGGGCTTTGACTGTAAAGATGCCATTGCTCCCTGGCAGGCTCTTGGCCCCTTTCATCGCCCTCAACAGCAGGAAGTTCTGTCTTGTTTCTAATTTTATCTCTTGCCTCTAGTAGGCTCGTGGGGAAGGGGAAAAAAGAGGGAGTTGGCATTCTTACAGCTCCCGGTGCTTGCAAAGTGAAGCCTCCTCTCTCTGAGCGATACTGCATCTTCCCCGTTCTTTTTGGCTTTTGTTTCACAGCCATTTAATCGTACATGACTCTTCTCTGACCCTCTTCTGCTTCTCCGCATTCTTTGTAAACTGCAGGTTTTGAATGACGGTACTGATAAGTGGAACCAAGCAAGGTTCCACGATGGGGTAATTTCACGGCTGACCAGACTGATGACCCTTCTTCACAGGAGTGATACAAAGTCCACCTGCAGATTTACTGAGATGTCAGAACATGCAGTGTCATCTTGCTGGCAGCTGGCATTCCGCAAAAGTAGTTCAGACTGAGACCTGATAGTTTTGGAGCAAGGGGCCTGAGCTTCCTTCACACCATGACACCAAGGGATGTATGGCACGTCCCTTGGTCCCGAATGCACCAGAGCAAGCTTCTTGAGGGAGGAAGCGTCCCTCAGGCCCTTCTGATGGGACCCTCTCTGTCAGAGTTTCTGGTATTGAAGGGGAAGGGGGGGTGCGAACTGCCATTTCCAGGGAGGCATGGGAAGAAAGTGGGTATTTTGGAGCGGTAATCCAGGCTCCCGCCCTGGATGTATCAGTTTCTCCGTCTGCTCTGACTGCCATGACAAAAGGCCACAGACTGGGTGACTTAGTAGAAACTGATTTTCTCACAGTTCTGGAAGCTGGAAAGTCTGACATCAGGATGTCGGTGTGGTTGGCTCCTGTCTGGGGCTCTCCCCGGCTGTGTCCACACAGGGCCTCTCTGTGGTATGCGTGAGAGGAGACAGGGTGAGGTCACCCTCTGCCTGCTCCATCATTAGGGTCTCACCTCCATGACATCTAATCCTAGTCCCCTTCCAACCACCCACTTCAAAATACCGTCACATTGGGGGTTAGGACTTCAACATACGCATTTTGGGTGAATACAAACATTCAGTCCACACAATTGTTTTCTGCTGCAAATGACCGCAAACTCTTCAGCTTGACACATCACCCATTTAAAATCTCACATTTCTCTTGGTCTAGGAGTCTGGGTGTGGGCCAGCATAGTCCTCCAGCCAGGTTTCACAGGGCTGCGATCAAGATGTTGCTGTTTGGACAACGTCATTTAGAGGTGTTGCTGGATGAGGGCTCCTCGTGATCTTTCTGAGGGGAGGGTGTTATATGAGGCCAGAGGTCATGGTACAATTCTGTCTCCCACACTGAGTTTGATGGCTGATGCTCCTTTACTTTGAGTAGGAGAATGTGATCCTTTCCCAGTCACTGTTATTAAAGATATTTGGTAATACACATCCTCAATAAGCAAGTCATCCGTGTTTGTTGGGAGTTAAATTATTTAGGGAGCTCTTGGAACGATAGCTTTGCTTTGTGATGAAGAGAGGAAAGGCGATGCTTCTTACTGTAGCCTTAGATGCAAGAATATTAATCTCCTTTAGGTTAAAAGGAGGTGGAGATAGAGGAATGCCTACTATTTGGAGGTTTGTGTGTTTCCGGTAAAATCCTGTACAAGAGACTTAGTCACTTTGGAACTTTGATAATTTCAGCTTGTAAGAGATCAAGGAGTTGCATCTGAGTTCCTTAAGACCCCTGAGAGGGTCTGCTGTGTGGAGTGAGTCCCCCTAGGATTTCTCTCTAATTGTTGGGCCCTTCCTGAGTGAGAAAGACTTGGGCCATGGTTGGAAGAGGTAAAATTTCATATGGTAGGAATGCAAAGTAGAAGGCAGGCGTGAGAGATGCTTCTTGGGAGAGCCTCCTTCCCTTCCTCTCTAGGTTATGTCTCATGGGGCTGGCGTTGGTACAGGTGGAAACTGGAGGAAATTTTTTGGAGGTGACATCCTACGGGGATGGCATGGTTAGAGCCAGAGCCCCCGGACATGGCCATCTGTCCAAAGGAAGATGACAGGGCAGGGGCTGAGGCAGGGCCCAGAGAGTTGGGGTGTAAGGGAGGGAGCCCTGGAAGGAGCCTGAGGGGCTCTGGAGTCCTGTGTGACCCACTCTGAGCCTTTGCACAGTTCTTATCTTTTGCCAGGGTCTCTAGGGGCCACATACGGAGGTGCTGATGGAAAATCGGGGACCTAATTTTTATGAGGTTAGATTGTCAGGCTGGGAGGTGAGATTTATTTGGCAGAGGTGTCCAGGATGGTTTTGGTGGAGACAAGAGTAAGTGGATCGAGGCTATTGTGCGAGCAGGGAAAACGAGGGGTGACGGCAGATGGGAAGAGAAGAACAGACAAGGAGAGAGGCGTGGAGAAGGACTGATCCAGCTCTGTGATGGGCTGGCCCTCTGCCCTGCACCATGAGCTGGAAAAACGATGGTCAGAAATTCCAAATCCACCAAAAGAAGGAGGCTTGGAGGTGGAGGAATGAACTGAGGGTTTGAAATGTCAGGCACGAGGCAATGGCTCCGGCACTTCCTTCGGAGAGGACAGTATTTTCTGAAGGTAAAATTACCGGGAGAACATGATGTGTCTATTGGAGTTCGGGTGTTGGGTACTGAGGGCAAGAGAGAAGTTTTAGAGGTATTTGGAAGAAGAACTAGGAGACTCAGTTGCAGATGTGGGAAGTGTTAGCCAAGCATTTTCCTAGGCTCAGATCTGGAATGCAAGGGAAGGAAGCCTGGAAGTATTTAGTATCTTAGTGGATAGTATAGTATACTTCACAGGCCCAGCTGTGACTGGAGGGTTTGTGAGCACTGAAGGAAGAAGACGTGTGTGAAGTACTTGGGAGCAGAGCCCTGCGAAGCCATCTTTGGTTCATGGTTTTTGGACTTTTTTTGTATTTTTGGTGTGTGAATAAAGTTTAGAAATATTTCATATCAGCTCCTGGTCCAGATGTTTTTGAAATGTGCCTGGGACTAGCATAGTGCTTTCCTTCTGAGTCTGGCTGGTTCTTTTGGATCTCAAGGGAAGTGTGACACTCCCTTCCAGCCAGGTCCCCTGCTGCCTGGCCATGCCCACTGGCAGCAAGTGTGAGCAGTTTATCTGCACAGGAGACCTCGTGTCCAGACACCATCCCAATAACGGGGTCTCTTCCCCACCTGCCGCCCTGCTAAAGAGCATGCTGCAGCCCCAACCCCTCCCTGTGTCTGGCTGGACGGCAGGCTGAGTGCTGGGAGGAGGGGTGGTATAGCAGAGGTTAGAGACCCCCAGAGTGAGTGGGTCTGGGAGGTAGAACGCAGGTACAGTTAGGGGCACACTGGGATGATCACACAGCAGGAGCAGAGCTGGAGGACTGTGTGTTCCAGGGGCCACAGCAGAGCTCTGGGCTGCAGGGTCACCTGCCTGGGAACCTGGGAAAGTGGCATTGGGGGAGAGTAGGAGGGAGGCTGAGGGGGACGGCAGCGGGAAGTGGGAAAAACATCAGAGCCTGGAGGAGAGGGGGCCTTAGCTCTGCTGGTGGTGAGGTGGTGGTGACTGCGCTTGGGTATATTCCACAACCAGGTGGCCTTGAGAAGGAGAGGCTCTGCAGAGTTGTGGGGTCAAAGTCAGATGGTAGAACAGGGTGGGTAGAACATGACTGTCCCCAGGACCCATTGGCCGTCTCTGGACTCAAGGAGGCCAGGAGTGTGGGAATCAAAACCAGTGTTTGTCTTAGGGAGCATGGACTTGGGAGGCCTCTGGAAGAAAGGCAGGCCAGGAGCTGGGCACAGGGCCAAGTGGTGGTTCTTTGAGCGACAGATGGCATCACACATCCATGTGATCAGGACAGTAAGGTGGAGGCAGGAGAGAGGGGACCACTGCTGTCAGGACCAAGGCAAGGGCAGGGGTTGGCCTCACTCTGAGTGAGGCCTGGAGACTTCCAGTGCCTCTTTAGAAGCCCCTGCTTGTGGGTGAGGTGGAAGCCGCTGAGAGTGATGGGGCTGCAGGGCAGGGGAGGGTGCACCATGGGGAAGCTGAGTGTGTGGAAGCTCGAGGGAGACTGGTGGCCTCCCCTGTGAATAGGATTAGCTTTGCCTCTTTCCTGAATAGGGTTTTCATTCCTGTGATTTTTAAATAGCACAGCTGAATCACTTAGGGCAGTATTTTTCA
>NW_003852589.1:902181-904429 GCF_000181295.1 Otolemur garnettii
ACAAAGTATCATAGGTTGGGGTGGCTTAACCAACAAACATGTATGGAAGCTAGAAAGTCCAAGCTCCCGGTGCCAACAGATTCAGTGTTTGGTGAGGGCAGACAGCAGTCTTCTCACTGTGTCCTCACCAGGCAGAGGAAAGAAGAAAGCTCCCTAGGGACTCCCCCCCCCCGACTTTTTTTTTGCAGCTGTCATTGTTTTAGTTGGCCCAGGCCGGTTTCAAACCCACCACCCACCAGCAGTGGCTGGTGCCCTGCTGACTGAACTACAGGCACTGTCCTTTTCACTGTTTTTATATCACGGCACACTTGAACCTATAGTTAAACTTCTGTGGCACACTTATGTTGATAAAAAAAGAAAAGGGTTAAAAAGAATATACTTACTGTGCTTTGAAATTCTTTTGAAAATAATTTAATGAATGACCAGGAGCTAATAAACACTTTTCGTGGCACACCAGTAGAAAACCACTGATGTAGAGAACCAGGGTGAAATAAGCGGTCTGATGGCTCCTGGTGCCCCGCTCCTGGGTGCTGATGGCTCCTGGTGCCCTGCTCCTGGGTGCTGACAGCTCCTGGGTACTGATGGCTTCTGGGTGCTGACAGCTCCTGGGTGCTGACAGCTCCTGGGGCCCGACACCTCCGGGCGCACGGCTCCTGAGTGCTGACGGCTCCTGGGTACTGATGACTCCTAGGTGCTGACGGCTCCTGGGTGCTGACAGCTCCTGGGTGCTGACGGCTCCTGATGCCTCGCTCCTGGGTGCTGACAGCTCCTGGGTGCTGATGACTCCCAGGTGTTGACGGCTCCTGGGTGCTGATAGGTCCTGATGCCCTGCTCCTGGGTGCTGACGGCTCCTGAGTGCTGACGGCTCCTGGGTGCTGACGACTCCTAGGTGCTGACGGCTCCTGGGTGCTGACAGCTCCTGGGTGCTGATGGCTCCTGATGCCCCGGTCCTGGGTGCTGATGGCTCCTGGTGCCCCGCTCCTGGGTACTAACAGCTCTTGGCGCCCTGCTCCTGGGTGCTGACTACCATGAGTCTTTCTTCAGGTGGGACGGTGGGGGTGTCCTGATGGTTCAGGAAAGGTCTCTGAAGCACCTCACTTTCCTGTTCACCTCTCTGTCCCTCCAGGTGCTGCTGTCCGGACTCATCGGTGTCGTTTCCTGGAAGAGGCCCCTCTCCCTCGTGGTGAGTTGCATGTATGTCCCCAGGCGACCATGGAGCAGGTCCCACCTTCAGAGGTGTGAGCATGTCAGAGGCAGTGGCGAAGAGAGTGCCAGATTTTCTGTAGAACTTTATGTGACTATAACCACTGAGTGCGGCTGGGGTCCTAAGTGAGACCCCCAGTGCACCCTACGGGCAGCCCTTCTGGGAATGAGCTTTCGGTGTTTTCCTAAGACGCTCCAAGGACATCAGCTTTTTGTCTGGTTTGTTTTGGGGGCGACCTGTAAGGACAGGCCACAGGCAGAGACCTCGGAAAGTGTGCATGCAGGCATTAGCTCTGGACATTCCGACCTGTCTGTCCATGCTTATATGTGATCACATGAACAGGACACATTTTATCAGAGTTCAAGCAATGTTAGATTTCTGTGTGTGTTGGAGACTGTAAAATTCTGTGAGAGTGAGATGAGCAGTTATTCTGAATTGCTGTGGCATTGTGCTGAGAAGTAGGCCACATGGGAGACAAAAAGAGGATGATTTTTCCCTCTGAAAAGTACCCTGAGCAGATTTGTGTCTCTTGATTTGTACGCCTGTCCTTCTCGGTGTGTGCATTAATATATTCATGTGTCCGTGTCGGGGACACAGGAAGAGATTTTCCAGGTGGTGGTTGGTAATGAAGATGACAGCGTGGCGTTTTCTTCTTTTATATTAATCAATTATTTAAAATCTCTTCTTTAAGTGATTAGACTTGGACATAATGACACGTACTAAATATTAATGGAAATAGAAAAAAACCCACATTTGTCTGCTGAAAACACCTCCTTCACAGGAGAAAGCGTGACACGCTGCCATGGTTATCGGGGAAGAGCAGAGTGACCTTACCTTCTGCTGTATCTCAGCGCCTGCGAGATTTCCTTTGTAAAAATATATTTTTTATTTAGAAATTGTAAATTCAAAAGTAGAGTCTGGTATAATGAGCACCCTTCATCTGGATTCAACAGATGTCAACACCCTGCCAGTCTTTTTTTTTTTTTTTTTTTTTGAGACAGTCCCTCAGTCTGGGGGAGAAGTCTGAGGATATAAACTGAAGCT
>NW_003852589.1:904831-905740 GCF_000181295.1 Otolemur garnettii
TTCCTTTGAGCCATAGGCACTACCCTGTTTTGTTTTGTTTTTTAAGACAGAATCTCAGTCTGTCACCCTGGGTAGAGTGCTGTGGCATCACAGCTCACAGCAACCTCAGTTTCTTGGATTGCTTAAGTTATCCTCCTGCTTCAGCCTCCTGAGTAGCTGGGACTTCAGGTTCCTGCCACAATGCCTGGCTAGTTTTTCTATTTTTAGTAGAGATGGGGTCTGGCTCAGGAGCCACCGTGCCTGGTCTGCGGGGTTATTTTGAATAATCTCAGCTACAGCATCAGGAAGTGACTGTTGGTGCAGAGTGGAAGGGCAGTGAATACCCCAGCTGTGGGTGGACGTCCTCGGAGTGTGCAGTGCAGTGATGCTGTGCCATCAGCAACATGGGGACAGCTGTCCCCTCCTCCTCACCCGCTCCTAGTTGCAGGAATTTTGTCCTGCAAGGACAAAGGGAAAGCCACCCTCTGCAGGGTGGGTGAGTGGATGAGAGGGACCCTGGCTATTGCATGGCTGGCCCCAGGACAGGGAAGCTCATGGGGCAGGCATTTTACCAGGCAGGATGTGTGGGGCTTATAGCCGATGAGGAGCTGGGAATCGTCATGGCTGTGGCTCGGGTGTGTCCTGGGGAAGCCAGAGGGCAGGGTGAGGCCTCAGGGCCTCATTTGGGAGGAGGGCTGTAGTACCAGCTAGACCTGCTAGAGCAGAGCTTTGAGGGCTCGCTCCCCAGCCCTGCCAAGTGGAGATGGGTGCCTTCTGGACAGCAGGCAGTGCTGACCTCTGAGAGGAATTATTTCCTCTCAGCCCAGGCAGGGAAAGAGGTTCAGCTAACTTGACTGACTTATTTGCTTATGCAGGGAAGGTATCAGTAGGGTAACCTGCTGTCTGGACTCATCGGTGTCGTTTCCTGGA
>NW_003852589.1:906743-911538 GCF_000181295.1 Otolemur garnettii
GCCAGCCACATACACCGAGGTTAGCAGGCTCAAACGTGGCCCAGGCCTGCTAAACAAAAATAACAACTGGAACAAAAAATAGCCGGGCTGTGGTAGGTGCCTGTAGTCCCAGCTATTTGGTAGGCTGAGACAAGAGAATCGCTTAAGCCCAAGAGTTGGAAGTTGCTGTGAGCTATGACGCCATGGCACTCTTCCAAGGGCAACACAGTGAGACTCTGTCTCAAAAAAAATCTACTGCCTTAATGTTAATCTCATTATTTTAAAAAATACCTTCATGGTGACATCTAAACTAGTGTTTGGCCACATATCTGGGTGTGGTGGCATAATCAAGTTGACACATGTAATAGGACCTGTCACAAAAAATATTCTACATATATATATATATAAAATTTTTCTACCCAGAATGATATCAACAAAAAACACTGTCAAGGCCGCGTACAGTGGCTCACGCCTGTAATCCCAGCACTCGGGGTGGCTGAGGCAGGTGGATCACCTGAGCTCACAGGTTCGAGACCAGCCTGAGCAACAGTGAGACCTCCTCTCTTAAAAAAAAAAGAACAACATAGCCAGGTATTGTGTCAGGCACCTATAGTCCCAGCTACTTGGGAGGCTAAGGCAAGAGAATCACTTGAACCCATAGAGTTTCAGGTTGCTGTGAGCTGTGATGCCACGGCACTCTACCAAGAGTGGCATAGACTCTGTCTCAAAACAAACAAACAAACAAACAAAACAATGTCAATAATGAGAGTGACTGTTCCTTGGGTGGGATCTCTGTGCCTTCATCCTAAAAGTCTTGGCAAGAGTAGGTTTTCACATGTTTTTAAAATTATTTTTGGAGACAGAGTTTCACTTTGTTGCTATTGGAAGAGTGCTGTGGTGTCATAGCTAGCTCACAGCAACCTCAAACTCCTGGGCTCCAGTGATCCTCTTTCTTTAGCCTCCCGAGTAGTTGGACTATAGGTGCCTGCCACGGCGCCTAGCTAGTTTTAGAGATGAGGTTTTGCTCTTGCTCAGGCTGGTCTCAAACTCCTGAGCTCAGGCAATCTACCTACCTCGACCTCCCAGAGTGCTGGGATTATAGGTGTGAGCCACAGCACCTGGCTGGTTTTCCCATTTTACAAGACGAGGGAGGCCTGCAGGCCTTGGGTAATGAGCTGGGACTCCACCCCGAAGTCTCTACCTCTGGATCCTCCTTTTTTCTGACCCCGTGGTCCGTGTACACATTATGGCTCTTCTCTAATCCTTGACTACTTCAAAAGCGTCATCTTGTCCCTTGGCATTTTTTGTCTCAGTTAGGGTTGCTCTTCATCCAGTCCTCCACATCTCATGCTCCTTCTCAAGCTCCCTCTCTGTCAGTCATTTATACTTGTGCAGTCGGCCGTCTTCTCTATTCCTGGAGCCACCTGTTCCAGGGCAGACGGTTACCTAGCATCTCATGGGGCTGCAGGAGCTTCCAAACAGAGCTTTGTGCCAAGAGTTTGGTTTTTCTCAAATCCATTCTCTACACAGGTGTTGTGTGGGATCTGCAGTGTCAGCTGGACGATCTTGTGTACCTCCTCTGAGCCCTTCAGTGGTTCTCCAGGGCCTAGAACAGAGAACCCAAGTTTTCCAGATGATGTGTGAGGCCCGTGCCGCAAGGAAAGTAAGGCTTAGAAAGGAAGGTACCTGGCCCAGGGTCTTATGAGTGGAAGGGCTTGAAATGTTGATTTTAAGAATTCTTTTATGTATTCCAAAATCCTTTTATTCTCTCTGCTAATGATGTGTTTCCGTCTTTTGGAGGTGTACACTGAAGATGTGGCTGCATACTCCCGCTTACTCCCTGGGGGGCACAGCCGCCCCTCCCCCCACCACACTGAGTTGCCCTCTCGGAAGGGAGAGTATCTGTCCCTTAGGGTCCTGAGAAGAAGCAAGATGGGCCCTACTGGTCCGCAGCCGTGCCAGGTACCCTGCAGGGGTTGGCTGGCTGGGGACAGGCCTGAGGGACCCTGCTGACTGGGTTTCAGTGCTGCTGATAGCAGTTTCCCTGTGCAGGGCTCTCAAGCACAAGCCTGTCGCAAGCTCAGAAGCATCTCCTGATTTTCATCACTCTGAGTCTGTAGACAGAGTGAGATGAAGGAGAGACGTGAGTGTCGGCCCAGGGTGACTGGGTGCTGGAGGAAGAAGGCCTTGTTAGGAGAGCAGGCGAGAGAGAAGGCAGCAGGCTGAGCACCAGGCAGGGCAGCCTCCCCTTCCGGGCTGGCAAGTGTGATTCAAAGACGAGAAGAGAATGATGGGATTTTCTTTTTGTCATAGTATTTTATAAGAACCTTTCCAAAGGCTGAAGAGTTGTGATAGCTAGCTCCAGGGAGAATATGTGTCTTGACGTTACTGGGGTAGTTTTTTTTCCTACCCCAGTGCTTAGTATCTGGTATTATGAAGATAATTGTCTTCCTTACATTCCGCTACAAGAGATTCTACTTTATGCTGGATGCCAATTAGAGATAAGATTGTATAGCTCTGATGAGATGTTTCTTTGAAAGATTCGGTGAAACATCTTGGGATGGATTATGTGTCAATAACGGAAACCGTCGTACACCTCATCACTGGTAGTATAAATAAAAAATAAAAATTTAAAGTGGAGTAGTGCTGGACACTAGATTATTTGTAATAAATAATACTATTGAAGACTAGGAACCATGGGGCTGAAAGTACTTCTTAGGATTTATTTTTATATATAACAAACTACTCACCATGTGAATCTGTTTTAAAAAGCACTGACCTGTAGGGACAGAAGTACCATATCGATCCAGTCATATGTTTAGTGTTGTTTGCATTTTATAGTGTAGTGTTTGAGGAATCTGGCATTTTGGTTTACTCAGATGGTGGTTTGCTTTGATTGCCAAATGTTATCAGCCCAAATTGGAGTGTATATTCATCAGGATCTGATTGCAGAAGCAGGGTCTTTGGAGCCAGCAGGAGAGATGTGTTGACTGTCTTGGGTAAGTAACCACGTCCACCTGTCTTCAGGCCCCTGCCACCATGGGATCCATCATCCTCATTGCGTTTAGGGACCCCAATTTGACAGAAGCACGGAAATTCTTCCATGATTTCTGAGCTGCAGGGAAGGGTCATCAGAGAGACAGGCATTCTGGGGCTTCCCTCACTTCTCCTGGTGGCGGTGAAAGGTATGTTTAGTGTCATTTGCATTTTAAGACTACAGTGGAAGCCAACAGCAGAGATCAGTGAGCTGTGTGGGGCGATTTCAAGACACCTGATCCTGTATGTGTGGAATAAGGAATGGGGTGAACTGAAAAAATATGTGAAGAGGCTCTGCGCCCACAGCTCAGCCGTTAGGGCACCGGTCACATCCACCAGGGCTGGGGGGTTCAAACTCAGCCAAGGCCTGCTAAACAATGATGACAACTACAAAAAAAACAAAAAATATCTGGCAGGTGCCTGTAGTCCCAGCTACTCAGGAGGCTGAGGCAGAAGAATCACTTGAGCCCAAGAGTTTGAGATTGCTGTGAGCTGTGATGCCACAGCTCTCTACCAAGGGTGACAAAGGGAGACTTTGTCTCAAAAAAAAAAAAAAATTGAAGAAATAATAGCCATTTTGGAGGTAAATTCAGTAAAAATTAGAGACCCCCAGATTCAAGAAGGTCAGTGCATACAAAAAACAAAAGACAGGCAGAAAACCACACCAGCATTTTGTGGGATTTATAACATTTGTATAAATGAATTGTATGAAAAGACAGTATAAAGGTTGGGAAATGGAAGTGTACAATTTAAGGTTCTTAAACTATATGTGAAGTATAATTTTACTTGAAACCAAATTATGATAAGTTAGAGATGTATACTGTAATCTCCAAAGCAACTACTAAAACAAAACAAAGAGGTGGCTAAGAAACGAACAAAGGAAATAAAATAGAGCAATAAAAAACGCCCAATTAATACAAAAGAAGGCAAGAAAAAAAGAGAAAAGAGAACAAAGAATAGATGGGACAGAAATAAAAGAAATAGTAAAATTTCATTACCCATTTGGATTTCTTCCATGAATTGCTTGTTACTGTTTTTTTTCTCTAAAATTGTTTCATTGATTTGTGGATTTCTTAATGTAGTTAATATTTTTCTATTTTAAATTACTATTATTTAATTCCAGTCGGTCTAGTTTGTCAGTTTGTTTGCTTTTTAATTTTTAATGGTGTCTTTTTAAAAAAGATACAGAAGTATTAGTTTTTTATCTTGCAAGGTCTTTTTTTTTTATTAATGTGGCTTGTAGGGTTTCTTTTTTTCTTTAAAAGGTCTCTCTTGTCCCACAGTTCTGAAATTATTCTCCCATGTATTTCTAAAACACTTACGTTTTTTCTTTACATGTTTAGGTAATTGACTCAGAACTTATTTTTACATATGGTATGAAGTAAGTCTCTAACTTTATCTCTTCCAAATGCATGGCCATTTCCCAAGTACTATTTTTAAATGTTCATTATTTGTCCCAGTTTATTAATGTACTGCCATTGCAGTTTATTAAAACATAATAAAAGACATAGTCTGTTTATTAATCTTTATTTAATGAATCTTTCAGTTGGGTTCATTCGTTTCTAAGCCAATACTACATTGTTTGAATTAGTCCAGCTTTATAGTACTTCTTTTATTTTTTTCAATTTTTTTGGCTACTTATGTTCATTTTTCTCTTTAATAAATTTTAGAATTAGTTTGTAAAGTTGGATACTGATTGATTTTGATTTTATTTTTGTCATGATTTGATTTTGATTGTGGTTGCATTGATTTAATAAATTTCTGAACAAACCATATCTGT
>NW_003852589.1:912487-916467 GCF_000181295.1 Otolemur garnettii
TTTTTTTTTTTTTCCTTCTCTTTCTTGGATTTCTTCTCTTCTCGGCTTCTGTTCTGCCTGCTAAATTCATCCTCTGGGATTCTTAACATTTTAAAATATTTTTCTTTAATTTCTGGGTATTTCTTCTGTGTTATTTTCTAGATAACTAATTTGGGCTTCAGCGATATGTGTTCTCCTGTTTGACCCTTCTGTTGAATCTTTTGACAGACAGCTATGTTATTTTTTGAGAACTCTCTGTGGAAATTCTCTAATTGCTTCTTTTCATAGCAGCGTGTTCACACTTTATGAAACATTCATTGTATGGGTGCAATCTCCTTAAAAGATATTAATTAGAATTTTGTTTATCAGATAGCCTCACCTCCCCCCACGGGTTAATTGATCTCTTTAATCATCTAGGTCTTTATTCATGATTTTTTTCACTCAATGTCAGGCTATCTTTGGTTGTCCTATTCATATTAATACAAGAAAGACTGTGCTGATGAGTGTATGGGTAGTTGGTATTATTGGCTTGGTGGTTTTGTGTGTGTATGTGTCTCAGGACGGGAGGGTACAGTTGGCCTTTCTGAAACGTTATCCTCATAGGCCTAGCCCAGCATGTGAAGGCCATTTTCGGGATCTGTGAAAGTGGGAGGTCTGTGTTGACTGTCAGGATCATTTTAGGGTCCATGGGGGAATGAAGCAGGCTCAGGAGGGAACAGCTGAGCTTATCTTCCGCTAGGTAAATTTACCTTCTGTCTCTCTCTTCCCAACTTCACTGTCCATCGTGAAGGTTCAGAGCTGCCTCTGCTGGTCCTGAGCAGAGGATGATGACAATGATGATGATGGTAATTGCTAACATGTGTAATGAGTCACCGTGCTTCAGACACTCTTCTCTGATGTGGGCACAGCAAAGTTGAGTTGTGGTCAAGGCTTTGAGGCTAGTAAGCGGCGGGGCTCCAGTTTGAACCCAGGCAGCATGTTTCAGAGCCCTGCTCCTAATCTCTAGGCCAGTGTCTCCTCATCCTGGTTGCACACCTGGGGGAGTATGAGAAATATTACTCCAGACCTGTTACATCAGAATTTCTGGGAGCAGAGCTCAGGTGTCTGTACTTTTTAACTCTTGGGTCATTTTTCTGCGTTTCCAGGGGTGCACTCGTTTGTGGCTGCAGTGCTCGGGTTGACTAACTTAGGCTGATGTCTTCTCTTTAATCAGCGTAGCACGACCTGCTGTTCTGTGCTATGTCTTTGCTGCTCTGGGACAGTTGTTAGGTATGAATATGTTTATAATTGTTATATGTTCTCAATTGATTGGCTTCTTTTCTTTATGAAATGTTTTTCTTTGTTTCTGGAACCAATTTTTGTCCTAAAGAGTATTTTGACTGATACTAGGATTGTCACGCCAACTTCCTTTTGGTTAGTGTTTGCATGGCAGATCGTTTTTCATTTTTTACCGTCAGACTTTTTGTGCCTGTGAATATAAAGGAAGTCTCTTGTAGACTGCATGTGGTTTGATCATGTCTGTAAATCCATTCTGCCAATTTCTACCTTCTAATTGCAGCATTTAACTACTTTTCCTTTAATGTAACTACTGCCAAGGAGGGTTTATGTTTCCCATTATGTTTGTTTATTTTTTATGTGTGTGTTGCTCTAACAGAATACCCAAGGCTAGGTAATTTACCGAAAAAAAGGTGTTCAGGCTCAGTGCCTGTAGCTCAGTGGCTAGGGTACCAGCCACATACACCAGAGCTAGTGGGTTCAAATTCAGCCCAGGCCTGCCAAACAACAATGACAACTACAACTAAACTGGGCATTGTGGCGAGCGCCTGTAGTCCCAGGTACTTGGGAGGCTGAGGCAAGAGAATCACTTAAGCCCAAGAGCTGGAGGTTGCTGTGAGCTGTGATGTCACTGCACTCTACTAAGGGTGACATAGTAAGACTCTGCCTCAAAAAAGAAAAAGTGTTCAGCCTGCAGAACCATGAGCTACATAGATTGGGTGGCTACATAAGAGGCTCCTTAGTGCAAGGTTCTTTTGGAGCCTCAAAACATAGCAGAGAAAGGGAAGGAAAATCGGGAGTGTGCACAAGAGGTAACATTGCTTTATAACAACCCACTCTAGGGGCTCGAATTCGTTCCTGTGAGAACTAATCCAGTCTTAAGGGAAGGACATTAATCCAGTTCAGCAACCTAATCACATCTTAAAGGCACTACCTTCCAACACTGTTCCACAGGCAATTAAATTTCAGAGAAATTTAGAGAGAAACCACATCCAACAACCATAACATTTGTGTAATCACTGTCACTGTTCTCTTATTTCTGTGTGAGTTCGCGTTACTATCTAGTTTGTTGTTTTATTCATTTTGGCCTAAAAGATTTTTTACTATTTATTGTAGTTCAGGTCTCATAGCAAAAATTCTTTCCTTTTTTGTTTATCTGCCAATGCCTTTTTCTCCTGCATTTTTAAAGGGTAGTTTTGCTTGATACAGAATTCTTGGCAGATAGTTTTGTTTGTTTGTTTTTTTACTTTTTTGGAACCTTGAATATGCCGTTGCACTACCTCCTGTCTGGTGTGGTAAGAAAACATTAATCTTACTGGGGTCTCTTGTATGTGATAAGTCACTGATCTCTTCCCTTCAAATTCTCTCTGTGGCTTTGGCTTTTGACAGTTTGATTATTCTATGTCTAGGCATGGATCTCTGAGTTTATTTGAGTTCATTGAACTTGGATATGTATAGTCATTATTTTCATCAAATTTGGAAAGTTTTTGGCCATAATTTCTTCCAATATTCTTTCTACCCTTTTCAATTTCTCTCTTCTCCTTTCGATCCCCCAATTATGTACACTTTATGTTGTCCCAGGCATCTCTTGGGATCTGTTTATTTTTCTTCAGATTAGATAATCTCAATTAATGTATCTTTAAATTAGTTGATGATTCTTTTGTGTACTCAGATCTATTGTTTAATTCTTGGAGAGAATTTTTATTTGAGTTATTATACTTTTTAACGCCATGATTTCTATTTGGTTTTCATTTAATTTCTATCTGTTAATATTCTCTCTTTGTTCACACATATTTTTCTCATATTTTTCTTTCCTTCTTTAGACAAGGTTTCCCTTGGTTCTTTTAATATATTTAAAATTCCTAATTTAAAGTCTTTGTCTACTATGTCTGCCATCTGGCATTCCTCAGGGACCATCTATTGGTTAACTTTTTTGCCTATGTGTATGGGCCATTCTTTCTTCTGTTGTTATATTTTTTCCTTTTATTATTAAAAAGTGGACATTTACAATAATATAATATGGCAACTCTGGAAATCAAATTCTTCCCACTCACCATGTTTTGTTATTGACAATGCTTGTTGTTGTTTGTTAACTTAATGATGTTTTGAACTAATTCTGTAAAATCTATGTTATTTGTCGCATGTGGCTGCTGAATTCTCTCCTTGGTTAGTTTAGTCATCAGCTCGTGACTGGATAGAGATTTTCACAAATGCCTGGAGCCAGTACTCCTCCCATTCTTCACCCTTCTTCTCTCTTGGTGTCTGCTGAGTGTCTTCCAGGTTCTACCAGGCAGTTGCCATCTCTGCTGTAGCCTTCCACTTCCAGCTTGCCTGGAACCTCAGCGTCAGGGTGAGAGCTGCAGGGGTGTCCAGCCTGAGGCCCACGACCCGCGTGAGGATTCTGTGAGGACTATTTGGCTCATCTGTGGTGGTGGATGTCATGACAATTACACAGGGACTTTTTTTCCCCTCCTCTTTTTTCCTCCAGCTTTCATTTGTGTTTGTGTATTTAATGTCTGACAAAGACAACTCTTCCTCTAGTGTGGCCCAGAGAAACCAAGAGGTTGGACACCCCTGGCAGAGCCTTCTCAGGTTTTTCCTGGGCACATGCACAGTCTTATGTCTTATGCCTGTGTGCAGCATTCTGTCCTCCCAGTAACAGGTCGGATCTTTTCAAAAGTGCCATGGACAACTTATTCCCCAGGGTTTTTTTTTTTTTTTTTTTT
>NW_003852589.1:916790-941558 GCF_000181295.1 Otolemur garnettii
AAAAAGCTTTTTGTTGGTCTGTATTTTGCCTCAACTATTATCTACTGATCAGGCAGCTGCAAAGTGAATACACTTGCCCGTAAATGTGTGGCTTCCCTGCTCCACTGGGAATGTGAGTGGTTATTTTTCAAGGCTGCTGTGGAGCAGAGGAATGGAAGGTGGGAGTGAAGCTCACCATTCTTACTGAGAGGCAGCTGTTGATCTTGAAGAAATGCTCCCAGGGCCACCAGCCACATACATCGAGGGTGGCAGGTTTGACCTGGTCTGGGCCAGCAAAACAACAATAACAACTGCAAAGAAAAAAAACAGGGGGGCATTGTGGTAGGCACCTGTGGTCCCAGCTACTTGGGAGGCTGAGGCAAGGGAGTTGCCTAAGCCCAGGAGTTGGAGGTTGCTGTGAGCTTGTGACACCACAGCACTCTACTGAGAGCAATAAAGTAAAACTCTGTCTCTACCGAAAAAAAAAAAAAAGATTCTCATTGTTGATAGATGCAACATGGATGAATCTCAAAAGCAATAGTTTAAATAAAAGAAGCCGGACACCAAAGACTGCAGACTGTGTGATTCCATTTTTGTCAAATTCTAGTGATGGAGACCAGATCAGTGGTTGGTTGCCTAGAGCTGGAGTGTGGGAAGAACCAACTGCAGAGGAGCACCAGGGAACCTGTAGGCGTGATAGAATGTTCTATATTTTGATTGTGGTGGTGCTTACATGACTTACACATTTGTCAGGATTAACTGAGCTCTGCACTAAAAATGGTTGGATTTTCTTTCCTGTAAATTATACTTCGATAAAGCCAATAAAAAATCCCAGTTTAACTAACACATTAAATTTAATGACATAAAACAGTATTTATTAGGCAAAACAAAATAGGTCTTAACCCAGTACATGATAATAGAAGTCATCTAACGGCTCATGTCAGTGGCTCTTAAACTTGGGCATGCATGGGGGCACCAGGGACACTCCTTTGAATGAACACTGGGTTTTGCTGCAGACCTCCTGATTCAGGGGGTCACTGGGTGGCTCTGGGGCCTTGGCTTCTAATAGAGATGACTGTGGTAAGGTGAAGGTGTGGAAGAGACAAAGGTTGATGTCTTCAGGTTGTGGCAATGTTAGAAATGCCTTTACTAGATTTGATTTCTTTTTTCCTGCAGGCTTCTGTAGGAGGATGACAAATCATAGTAGCCTTCAGAAATGCTAGAATCTGCTCCTTTTTAAAAAATAGTTTTCAGAAATCACATTCCCAAAATGGTGGGGTAAAAAAACAACCCTAACCTTTAGTAAGTGAACAGATAAATAAACCGTGGTACCTCAGACAATGGGATATTATGTAGTGCTAAAAGGAAACCAGGTATCTAGCTATGAAAAGGAGGGAGTTGATGCACAATGCCACATGAAAGAAGTCAGTCTGAAAAGGCTGCTATGCTGTGTGGCTCTATATGACATTCTGCAAAAGGCAAAACCATGAAGGCAGTAAAAAAATCAGTGGTTGCCAGGGGCTTGGGGAGAGGGATGAATGGAGGGGCATGGAGGATTTTTAGGGCAGTGAAGCTACTCTGTATATTGACCGTGATGATGCTTGTGTGTCATTGTACACTTGTCTCTAAACTGTAGAATGTACATACCAAGAGTGAGCCCTTGCGTGAAGTGTGGACTCTGGGGTGATGCTGTGTCACCTTACTAGCTGGTTGATTATAATGAATGTACCTCTCTGGCCAGGGATGCTGGCTGTGGGGGAGGCTGGGGAGTTTATGGGAACTCTCTATACCAGGCATCCTCAAACTATGGCCGGCAGGCCACATGCAGCCCACCTAGGACATTTATCTGGCCCACCGGATGTTTTTGCCGCCTCAACCTGTCCTGCTTAGCAGCTGACTCATCCGGGGGACCGCAGTCCAGCCCTCCAACAGTGGGGACAGTGAACTGGACCCCTGTTTAAAAAGTTGGAGGACCCCTGCTCTATACCTTCTGCTGAAGTTTGCTGTAAACATAGAACTGCTCTAAAAAATAGTCCATGAAAAATTTTTCAAAGGCACAACCCCAAACTCAGGTCATACCCAATTTATTTGAAATGATTAATAATGAGTCAAACACATGGTCTTTCTCTGTCTGCCACCCTGTTATGATTCACAGCTGGGGAGTAAGCACTGTGCCTTCCAGACGGCCGAGGGAAGGTTCTTATAACCAAATAGTTTGACAGCAAGAGAGTTGAATGGGAGGGAATCACAGCTGCTGAATCTCATTGCTTCTACTTCACTTCTGTGACAACAAGCAGGATGTGACACCACTACATGCTGGCCTTTTTCCAATATTTTCTCCACTTAGTTCTCTTGATGTCATAGTGAGGCACTTGTCATAGTGAGGTACTCATTCCCGCCAAGGAGGCACTGAGCCACGGGACAGGCATGTGGGTGGGTTTCCAGCTCAGGCCGCCTGGCTTCTAACTGCTGCCTACCTGAGGCCTTTTTGTTACCAGCCCCTGTTCACCTGAGCGGTCAGTTCTTGCAGGGTGCTGCTGGTCAGGCCTGAGGAGCCCACGTGCCTGCGACATCTGGAGGTTGTTTATTAACTCTCAAGGCTATTGTCATAATAAGTTGGGGAACTGGACTCCATAGTACCAGCCAAGAACCCAGGACACTCTGTGCTCCCAGGGAAGTGTTGATTAACTACAAATTTAGTCTACAATAAAAATACTTTGAAGATATAACCACTTTAAGGTAGGAAGATATTGTGCAACCTGGTAACCTGTGAGGGGAATCTGTTTGGGATACGCTATGATGAGTATAACATTGCTGATGTGACTTTTACTGTAAGAATAGATAAACAAAGGGAAAGAGGAGGGCAGAGCAGTCCCTTGAGGAGATGTCCTGTCGGCTCTCCGGAATCACTGGCTTTCTATAAATAAAAGTGAAACTGTTGATCTCTCGCCACTTCTCTGTTAGCCTGGGTGACAGGAGGATGGATTCTTTGGTCCAGCAACATTTGAACCAAAAACCCTCCTTGCTGAGTTTACCCAGGCACAATTCATTTACCTTTGCAGCTCAGAGGGAGACTTCACTGCATCACACCAGCAGACTAAATTAAACAGGTTGAGGTCCAATTATGTGGTGGCTCACACCTGTAATCCTAGCACTTTGGGAGGCTGAGGCAGAGAGATTGCTTGAGCTCAGGAGTTTGAGACCAGCCTGAGCAAGAGTGAGACCCCCATCTCTAATAAAAACAGAAAAATTAGCCAGGTCTGGTGGTGTGCCCCTGTAGTCCCAGCTTCTCCTTGGGAGGCTGAGGCAGGAGGATCCCCTGAGCCCTGGAGTTTGAGGCTGCAATGAGTTATGATGACATGGCACTCTAGTCTGGGGCAACAGAGTGAGACTGTCTCAAAAAAAAAAAAAGTAAATAAGAGAAGTGGAAAGATAAAGATTTCTTCCTTCCATATTTCTTTTCTCTCTCTCATTTGTTTGCTTGTTTGTTTGTTTGTTTTTTAGTTTTTGGCTGGGGCTGGGTTTAAACCCACCACCTCTGGCATATGGGACCAATGCCCTAACCATTTGAGCCACAGGCACTGCCCCCATATTTTTTTTCTCAAAAAAGGGGCATTTCCTTAGTTTTGCCTTATCCAGCAGGTGTTGGGTGGTTCTTCAGCTGCAGGGAGCATCCTGGCCTTGGGCAACTCTGGTGTGTAGCACAGCAAGGGCCACGATAACTCTCCTACTATCCTGGACTCTGTCAGACTATCTCAAGCTATCCTTGAAGTGGTAGTAACAAGCATCTGATAATTAGCCCTAGATTTAGAGAACCTAGCCCTTACTGTTAATAGTTACCTAACTCTGAATGACTAATCCTTGTCAAAACCTCAATTTTATGGGAAATTTACAGACAACTATTGAAGAAAAATAGCTTTGATTGTCTTTCCATTCAGCTTGGGTGCTGTTATTTTTATTTTTCTCAACATGCAAACATCAAGGGATTTGAAGCGTATGATGAATGAACTTTAGCTCGGATTCATGGCTTTTAAAATTTCTCTCTCTTCATTTCTATGCTGATCATTTTTCAACATAAGAAAGCTTGAAATCTTATGCTGCATATATTAACTTCTTTTCAAAAGTATCTCTGCATATTTGTACTAACAGAAATGTTTCCTGCTGTGCCCATCAGAAATTCAGTCCTAGTCTTACCACAAAGCCGTATGTTTGCCATATTCTACAGAAAAAAAATTATGAATCATTTTAACCTTTAATATTATGAGTTATAGAAAGCCTGTAGGGCTTTCTTTCAAAGCTATGAATTGAGCTCAAATATAACTTTAATATGCTATTGAAAGATATAGGTGAGTTAAAGGTTAATGCGTTTAATGTGAATATATTTAGAGTCATTATTTATTCAGAAAATTCATTATAAATCCACTTTGGGGGTTTCTCCCAGTCAAGATCATGACCTCTTTTTAAGAGAACATATTTTGGTTGGTGGCACTGAAGATGAAGCCTTCATTTGTTAAGTGCATAGGCAGTAAGCTATCCACATGTCTGTAAGGTCCTTAAACAATGCAGAATTTTGCTCTGCTGATAGAGCAGCTAATGTATCTAAAACCTCTCTTTAAATTTACTAACAGTATTAAATGTCAGCAGGGAAAGATAGTCTAACCAGAAAACTGAGACTGAAGCATTAATTAAAGTATAACATAAGGAAACCACTCAAGAGCATATGAAATTAAAAATAGTCTTTGATAAAGTACTCATTTTTACTGAAACATGACAGTGATTTATATTTGCTTAAATCACTGTACTTGAAAGTGTAAACCCTCATTTTAATCCTTCAGACACATTTTTAAATGACAATACATTAAAACTTATTTTCTGCCAGAGTCAGTGAGCTTGGATAGGAAAATTAACAACCAGGTAACAAAGATACCTAACAAGGTATTAACATGCTCAAAAAGTGTAATGAATTAAATGCAGTGCTTTGCATTCCCTGGAAGCAATTTTAATAGGCTTGTGCTGCTCAGAAAGAGCATGTTGTCCGGCGCTAGTCTAGGTGGTGCGACTCTCTTCCAGAGAGGGTGGAGACTTGGTGGGGGCTGGGGTCTGTAGGAACAGCAGCGAGTCGGTGGGGCCATCTCGGGGTGTAGAGGGGCCCCGTGTGTGCCTGTGTTGGGCGCCCCAGACTTGGCATATCTGCCAGCACATGGCCACAGACGGTCACTTGTATGAGTCCGCTGGTTAATGTCTGTGAGGTGAGTTACATGTAGCTGGACTCCAAGGCCCTGATGAATTTCTATTGTGATAAACCACTTAGTGTTCCCACTTGTGGGCATTAGGGAAATTGAAGGAGGTCTCTAGAGAGAAGAGTTCGACTAGCTGCTGCTAATGGAGGGTTGGTGACCTGTTTCCCAGGCCACATCAGCATTCCACCTTTAAGCATGTAACCAGCGCTCATTCTGAAACGTGCCTGGTAGACAGTGCCTTCTTCTGTCTGTCCTAGATGTGTAATGGACACCCTCAGCGCCTGGCGGTCCTCCGGATTGCTGTGAGATGAGGCTCAGAGCCTCTTGTGTCCCAGTAATTGGCCCAGAGCCGTGGACAGGCTGGAAACAAAGGGTAACGTGTGGTCTCGCCTTGGGGAAGTTTGGGTTTTGCATGAAGATATGATATGCATTGAGCGAATAAAAACAGCCATGAAATATTAAAATAGTCATATAAGATATTGAGAGGAAATAATAGCAAGTTAGGACTTAATAAATTGAGAAATGAATCATACAGATAATTTTTATTTAGAAAGATGAAAGGAAACTGATGGCATTGTGGTGTGTGTTTTGTACATTAGCCTGTAGGAGCCCTTTCAGGTAAGCATTCACTGCTACAAGGGTAGAACGTGCCCCTTTCTGAGGGGTGACGTCAGCAGCCGAGGTCACAGGAGCGGCACATGAGCAGGGAGCGTCAGCAGCCGAGGTCACAGGAGTGGCACGTGAGCAGGGAGCGTCAGCAGCCGAGGTCACAGGAGTGGCACGTGAGCAGGGAGTCGTCAGCAGCCACCGTCACAGGAGTGGCACGTGAGCAGGGTTGAAGCTTGGATGGAGAAGTTGAGGTCAGGTTCCTTTCAAATGGCATCTCATTCCATTGTGTCAGCCATTTCTTGGAGGGGTAGGGTGGGAAAAGACTTGATTCAGAGATTCAGACTGAATCTTAAGGCGAGAATGGGATTCGGCTTAAACGTTTGATGGACAGAGTTTGGGCAGGTCGTTTAGAGAGTACAATCCTTTTGGGCCAGCAGGACAACTTCAACAAATCCAGGCAATAGGGAAAGTACCAGGTGTGAGGGGCCAGGAGTCATGGAACTGTAGAAAATTTTGGGAGATAAGGACGGTAACTGGTGGAGCCACCAAATGGTTCTAGAATCTTCTTTTCAGCTTCAGAGTTGCCGTCAGCTTGTGCTTAAACACTTACAAGCCCAGGAACCAGTGACCGCCCCAGATGGTCCCACCTGTCCATGAAGCAGCTTCTCAAAAGTGCTTCCTGGACATACTTCAGTCACTGGTGCCTGACCCAGTGGGCAATAGGACCTCTTCTTGTTCCCACAGTAAATACTGGCCTGATGCTATGGTCTGGGAAAGAGAGCCGGCTCTGGAAGAGAGGACACTCTGTCTCCTAGTCCAGGTGCTGTCCACAGCCTGGTCTGGTTGGACCAGGTTGTCCATGGGGGAGCAGGGCAGCGTGACCCATCTACTGAGAGTGGAGTGCCATGACCAGTGACAGAGCTGATGTGTGCTCTGCTATGTTGGTATTGCTGATGACTCTTACAAATTTCGTAGGCTTTTGTTTGTACAGATGTCAGAATACATCTACAGTTCACCGGAAATGAAGCGTTTTGTCTGATGTCCACCTTGGACATTGCTGCCTCTCATGAAACGCTTACCTTTCCTGATGGACTTCCTCTGCCCTGAGGTCTGCATGGTCTCCTGATAGAAAAATGTCGTTAAGAAAAAAATCTGATATGCTGAGGTAGCTGTAATATGAGGAAAGTAATAAATGCAGTGTCACTAGATTCAAAATGAGTATTCTTTCAGAAAGAAGGCAATTACTGTTATAAAGATATAGCATTAGAAATTATTACGGCTGTGAAGAATGCGATATGTCTGTCTGTGGCACAGTTAATTTAAAAAGTATTACCAAGCATACAAATCATGAGAATAAAATGCTGAAGCGTACTAATTGAAAGTGAATTTAATATGCAGTTCTGAGGAAGTCTCCTCACTTATCCAACTTTAAAAAATTTCTACATTATAGGCTATTAGTTATCAGATTTTCTTTCAAACGTCCAACCTCTTTTAATGAAAAATATTACTTACTCATGGACCTTCTCTTTGATCCCTGAATAATTTTATGCTATACAATGATGATATTGAAACATTTATATTTTATCCTGATTTTAAGGTGTATCAAATCGAAGTGCTCGATAGATCTAATTTTAAAAAAATACAAAAACTGATTAGGAATAAAAAGAAGACTCAAAGGTTTCAGATTTGTTTGGCTGTTGTTGAGCTTGTGTGGTTATAATTAATAGAAAAATTGATTGAAAATGACTTAAAATAACACTGCATAAGCAGTATTTCCTAATAGAGGGTTTAAAAATCAGTTACAGGGATGCTCAGAAGTTAGTTTTGGAAGCAGAGGGAGTCTGCCTTTCTTGTATGTGTGGTTTCCTTACCAAAGCACACATCTTCATGGTTGTTTTATTTTCCCACCATGCGAGTGATAGCTGTGCATTACAGAAAACCTGGAAAACAACTCAGAAAATACCCCTTAGAGCAGCGGTTCTCAACCTGTGGGTTGAACCCCAGGAACTGTATTAAAGGGTCGTGGCATCAGGAAGGTTGAGGACCGCTGCCTCAGAAGTTCCGCCCGTCCAGACGCTCTTAGCTCTCGCCGCACCTCCCGTAGGATCCATATCACTGTCTCTTCCCCGGCAGTCTATTTTCATTTCTTGCCGCTCCATCTGGATGTCAGCAGATTTGTGTTCCTTACTCGATGGATTACATCTCTAATAATACAAAGCGGTCTTGCCCCAATTTGGTGTTTCATTGTCTTGAATTCTGCTTTATCTAAAATTACAGCTCCACACTCAACTTCCCTTTTATTCAGATTTGCCCAATATCAGTGCCTACCAGGTTTTGAAAACATTTCTGACATTCTCCTTCAAGTATGTCTCATACAAATCAAATTGCTTAAACAAGGAGATTAGTAATTGTCAGATCTCTTACCTGTTTGTGTATTATCTCAGTCACTCTTATTATCTTGCTGTTTTGACACATTTCGTTGGTACTTCTGTTCTTTATTCTGTTTTTTTCTTTAAATATCACAGTCAGCACGCTTTACTTTATGCAAATATTTAGACCCAAGGTGGCCAGGATTTTTGTTCTACAGGTAGTCATATTAAAAATATATTTCATCTTTTCAGTCTTAAATTATGAAGTATGTATTAATAACATGTTTTTAGACGTGAAATATAATAGATGACACACGCAATGGAAGGTGTGTAGATAGCTGAGACGCCCACCAGTCAACATGGAACTGTCCCCTGTCTGCTCTGGGACAGTTTGTTTTCCGAGTGCAGATTTGAAGTTTATTGTTCTCTTACCACATACGTACATCTCTCTGGGTATTGCATTTTATTTTTATTTTGAACTTTACATAAGTAGAATCAAATTTTATATTCTTTTACTACTTGCTTTTTTTTCATTCAACATGTTATTTGTGGATTCATTCATGTTTGGATGAATTATTTAGACCGATTATTTTTATTGTGGGTATAGTGTTCTGTTGTGTGAATATGTCACAACACGTTGGTCTTTTCTTCTTTAGTGGAGAGATATATATATTATATATATATATATAATTTTTGGCCACTATTATCTTTGTTTCTGGGAACTTTTTTAAAAAATTCAGATTAATTTGAGAGTACAAAGAATTAGGTTCCAGTGTTTGCATTTGGTAGGTAGAGTCAGTCCCTATTGTAGTTGCATTTGGTAGGTAGAGTCCGCCCCTATTGTAGTTGTGTCCTGCTCCCAGGAGGTGTGCCTTATACCCCCATGTTGTGCCCATTAAATGGGAACATACCTACCCCCCTCTCCTCCCCCCATCTTGAACTGAATTGAGTTTTTCTCTCATCTGGGCATGTGTTAGATCATCCACTGTCTTCGTATTACTATTGAGTACATTGGATGCTTGCTTTCCCATTCTTGCGATACTTTACTAAGAAGAATGTGTTTAACTACATCTAGGTTAATACAAAAGATGTAAAGTCACCATCTTTTTATGGGTGAATAATATTCTATGGTATGCAAATACCACAGCTTGTTAATCCATTCCCGGGTTGATGGCATTTAGGTTGTTTCCACATCTTGGTGATTGTAAATTGAGTTGAGATGTCTCTGTGAACTTTTCAATATCAGCCCCTAGGCTGCAGACTGGTATTGGTCGTGGCCTGTCAGAGACTAGGCTGCACAGCCCGAGGTGAGCAGTGGGGTGAGTGAGTGAACTTCACCTTCATTACGCTGCTGTCCGTGGCCCCGTCACCACCTGAGCTCCGCCTCCTGTCAGATGCAGTACCCCACCACACCCCCCTGCACCCTCAGGCTATGCAGAAATTGTCATCCATGGGACTGGCCCTGGTGCTGAAAAGGTTGGGGACCACTGCTCTGGTGATCCGGTAGGCATGGAATCACTTGCTTGTGGGAAGTGTGATGATCACATGGTCTTCCCGAATTGTCTGTGTTAACGTGGTCACCCATCCACCCATCGGTGTTCCACATTCTTCACAGCATTTCACAGGGGGAGTGAGTAACTTGCTGAGTTTCCAGTCTGGTGAGCGTAACATGGTGTCTTTAGTCTCAGTCTGCATTTTGCTTATTCCCAATGAGATTAACAAACTTCCATGTCTTTATTGGCCATTGTGTTTCCTGTTCTGTTACATGTGAGTTGAGGTGATTTTTCCATTTATATTATTTTTTTCACTAATTTGTAAAAGTTCTTTATCCTGTACCTTCTGAAGCTGGTGTTTTTGTTAAACATGTAAAAACAGATCCTTCCAGGGTTTGATTTATCATTTCACGTCCCTTATGGTTATATTTACTTAGTCCCTTCACTACGGATAATTTCTGTGCATGCATAGGGGGATCTTTTATTAGGAAATCTCTTTCCTACCTTGAAATCATAAAAATATTAACTTCTTTTTTCCCCTGTAAAATGTGAAGTTTGCCCTTTCAAGTACAAGCCTTTAATCTAGTTGGAATTAAGTTTTGTGTAGCTGAGAAATAAGAATTCTCTTCTCCCTTGTTTTTTCATGTGCATAAGTGACTGTATCAAGACCAGGATCTATTCCCTACCCTGTCATTTGCAGCGCCCGCTTGGTTGTCAGTAAAGTCTCCGAGTCTCTGGGCTCTCAGTCCTGTTTCTTTGGTCTGTTAGTTCTCGTATAAACAACATACCTCTGAAAAGGACAGATCCTCTGCCTTCCTCTTTTCTCCAGGAGTGTCTTGATTATTTTTGGCCCTTTGCTTTTCTGAGGACATTTTAGAATCAGCTTGTCAGCTTCCATGAAAAAATCCTTTGCTGCAATTGTTATTGGAGTTGCTTCATATCTGCATATCATCTTAGGGAGAATTGACATCTCTACAATACTGAGTGGCCCTGACATGAGATGCTGTGTCCTTCCATTTGCATGGGCCTTTTACAAAGTGTTTCAGTGGAGCTTTGTGGTTTTTCTCTTCTCTCTGTAGAGAACCTGCATATCTTTTGATGCACTTAACCTTGGTACCTTATTTTAACTTTTATCTCAGTAATACCTTTTTTAAAATATCTGTCTCATCTCCTTTTCATGTCTGGACCATGTTTTTTCTTTTTTTGAGACAGTCTCACTCTCACCCTTGGTAGAGTGCTGTGGTGTCACAGCTCACAGCAACCTCAAAACTCTTGGGCTCAAGTGATCCTCTTGCCTCAGCCTCCCAAGTAGCTGGAACCACTATGCCTGACTAATTTTTCTATTTTTTAGTGGAGACTGAGTCTCATTCTTGTTCAGATTGGTCTTGAACTCCTGAGCTCAAGCAGTGCACCTGCTTCAGCCTCCCAGGGTGCCAGGTTTATAAGCTTGAGCACAAATCCGGAGCACCTGGTCTCTGGATCATCTTTTAACATTTTAAGTCCACCATTTTTCAGATTGTCAAAACCAAAGATACAGTCTTCTCATCCTCACATAGAACAAGATGTACTTGTTTTGGGTATACAGTTCAGTGAGTTTCAATGGAAGTCAGTCCCTGGGTGACCACCATCACTCACTATTGCAGTAGGACAAAATTTCATCATAGGAAAATTATACTCTCACAGGAGTAAATTTTAACATTTTCTCCTTATGGAAAATGAGTAAGTTAGCATTTTTGATTATGTGCATCTAAACCCCCTTCACATTTGCACTTTATCCAGAGAACTCAGGTTATAAACCCTCCCCTTTTTGGGAACCCCTGTTGCTTCTCCTTCCTGTCAGTTGCTTGGTGTCTGGCTCAGTTCTCTGCATTTTTGTTCATCTCTTTGGGACGGGGACATGGGTGATATATATTTCTGAGCATGTATAAGTGAGAGTAGCCATCTGTTACTTTCAATGTGAGAGCAGTTTGGTTAGATGCAGAATTCTTGAGCCATCTCTTTTTCTGGCACTAGTAATTTGAGGGAAGTCTGAATCTGGTCTCAGTTTCATTCCGTAACGAGAACAGAATGATTTGTTCTGGGTGCTTCTCTGGAAACATGTATTATTAATCATTTAAATCTCTGCTTCTGATCCTCCAAGTGTGAGGTTTTTTCCCCCTCTTTGTTTGCAGCTCTCTGTCCCTTTTTTGGCATTCTCATGAGTGCTTCTCAAGTTTATATCATCAGTGGTTTTTAAACATGTTTTTAAAGCAATAGAACTCTAAAGATTCAAGGCACTGCCTGAACACACAGTATAGAGAACAGATACTGGGGCTTTGTCCTGGAGGGTGCCCAGAGTGCTGTACGCTCAGTGGCATCCTTCAGGGCTGGCCGGAAGCAGGTGACATGTTCAGATTGGGTAATGGGGAGGCTGTTTACAAAGGAGCCTGGGCTCAGGGGAGCCACAGGGAGTGGGGAGGCCTCCCAGGCTGCCCGGGCTAGGCACAACTGAGAGCTGTCACGGCCTCTGGGCCTGGGGGGCAAAGGGAGGCAGGGGCTCTGGAGTCTGGAGTCAGAACTGAATTCCTGGCAAAGGACCACCTGAGGGGAGGTGTGGCCTTAGGTAGGAGAGTCACTGAAAGATGTGTAAATCCCCCGTCCGCCTCTGCTGTTCCCGTCTCCTCGTAGCACCTGCCACATCTGAACCCAGCAGAGGAAGGGAAGCCCAGTTTCATCAAGGTCAGCCTCCAGGCTGGTCAGCCCTCAGTGAACATTGTGGACCTGGGGTGCAGACGAAACTTCCACCCAAATGGGGGCATTCAAATATGCTGTACACTAAATGTTTTAAACAGAGTTTTTTTTCTTTTCCTTTGCAGTATCCAGCCTGCTTTTCACTATTTCCAGTGCAGTGCAGAGTTTTTAATCGGGCTAGTCTTTTTTTCTGTTTGGGGCAGTCTCTTTTTAGCTTGGTGTGTGAGTTTCCTGTGGGTCACTAGCTATTCTCATATCTTCCTTTTCTATCACTAAAACCTGCACGTGTTTTGTAGAGGCAGCATCTTGTTATTGCTGGAGGACTCACAGGAATTTTCTAAGAATTTCTTCTGGTCTCATCAAAATACCTATTTTAGAGCCAGGCTGCTCCCACCAGCATCTGAGTACGTGTCCCCATTCTCTTATGATAGGAAGGTCTTATTTAAACAGTGTGTGTTTGTATGTTCACGTATGTGCGTCTTTTTATATGTTCTTAAAGGAAAGATGTGTTAGCCAGTTCTGCAGAGAAACAGAATCAGGGGGACATATAGAGATATGTAAGAAGAGTTTATTATGGGAATTAGCTGAGGAGGTTATTATAGGAATTGTGTGAATTGCGAGGGCCAGAGAACCTCCATGATCTACCATCTCCAAGCTGGGGACCCCATGGAGCTAGTGGTGTAATTTAGTCTGAGTCCAGAGGTTTGAGAACAGGTGGGGTTGCTGGTGGAAGCCCATGAGGCCACAGGCCCAAGAACCAGAGGCCACAGAGTCGGAGGGCAGGAGGTAATGTCCCACTCGGGGGACTCACTCTGCCTTCGTATTCTCGGCAGCCCTGGGAGGACTGGAAGGTGCCCACCCACACAGGTGAGGGTGGGTCCTCTTTACTTAGTCAAGTGATTCAAATGCTGATCTTCTTCCGGAAACACCCCCACAGACACTCTCAGAAGTAATGTTCCACCAGCTATCTGGGTATCACAGAGTCTGGTCAAGTAGACTCATAAAATTTGCCATCACTGAAGGCAAGTAAATGATACTCTTAAGAGTACAGGTTCCCTTTCTTAGCCATACTCCTCCTTACGGCTGTTCGCCAGTTTCTGAACCCTCCCTGTACCTCAGTCTCTCCCTGGATAACACTGGGATCCCAAGAGCCCCTGCACTAGGTGAGTGATCCATGCTGGCGAGACTCCATTCATGGATTCCTGTGACGGGGAAGATGAAAGAACCTAAGTCACAGGTAGTGGCGAGGCTTTGCACACAGCAAGGCAAACTGTGACCTGCGAATGTGGGTGGCTGTTGCTATTTATGTCACACACATTGTTGTAATGAGATACTGCATCCCGGGAGCCCAGATGCTGATCCGGAGGCTGACCCATCGTTAGCAGTGTCAGTGTCAGCTCGCTCAGACATGTGTACTTACTTACCTGCATACCACACATAGTCACTACAGACTTACATACACAGACTCACACAGGCTTACCTACTTGCAAACATGCACTACCCACATATATGTATTCATAAAAGTATACCTTGTCCAGATAGGACCAGTCCTTAATCCTGAAGAGAACTTATTGGCATTTTGCACAATGAGGAAAAGAAATTATTTGCATATTTTTCAACATTAAACTGTATCATATTTTTAAAAATGCTGCAACTATCCCAGGCTTTCTTTCCTCCGAAAGGGAATGGGCATGTTACTTCAGATTCCTGTGCCACAGTGAATATGCTGTAATGTAAGCGTGATCCTTGTGTGAATTCTATGTCGCTTTACACAGAGGAAAATCTGTATGAGTTTAACCCACTAGAAATGAGAGAGAGAACGCAAATGTTTATGTATCTTGATGAATAGAATCTGAAATGCCATCATGTGATGGAGGGTGAATGTTATCATGTAATAATAGATAAATGAACCAATGGTTGGCCCCAGGGAAGAAGAACAAAATCTAAGAACTATCTAAAGGAAAGTTCGTAAGCAAACAAAGGTCATCTGACAAACGAGCTCATAATACCTGGAGCAGCCACCAGGAGAAAGTACAGTTTGCCTGGCAATAGTGACAGGCAGGGAGCACATCAGCGCCACAGCAGCTGGCGTGTGAAGGAGGAATCCTGTGGCCGGGCTCGCAGGGCGGAGACGATGACTGAATTGGTGAACCTGTCGTATGATGAAGGAGCTGGTGACACACAGCAGACAAATGACGGAGGAGAGGCTACATGAAGATGCAAAGAAAACAAGGGAAAGAGAAAGTCTACACTCCTAAGACTGAAGCACTTTAAAGTGTGATACCCTCATCAAGAAAAATTCACGTAACTAATCATGCAACTGCCAAAAACATACAACTTCTGTTAAAGTTAAAACTAAAACTCTTCGTGAGGTGCTCAGGGCTGTTAATAATAATTTGCTTCATAACATCATCTACTCAACAGCTCTTACCTTCTTCACTCCCAGGGCTTTTCATCTGTAAAATGGGAATAACGATATTACCCTCTATCCCTCTTTTATAGGATCATTTGAGGCTTAAATTTCATATGAAATGCTTTGACTGTTACCTGGCACCTAATAAGCAACCTGGCACTGCTGTATGTTGCTGGGATGGCTATTAGTTTTAATTTTTCATTTCTGTCTCATCCTTCAAGTGTAAAGTTTTATCTCAAACATGTTCTTAGTTTCTAATTCAGCGTATGGCCCATCCTAAAGACTTACATATCTGTTGCATTTGCAAATATGGCTGTGTACCACATAACAGATTTTGGTCAACAACAGACAGTGGTCCCATGAGATTATAATATTTAGCTGTGCTTCTTTGTTTAGATATTTAGATACACAATTTTTTTTTTTTTGAGACAGAGTCTTACTGTGTCTCCCTGGGTAGAGTATTGTGTTGTCACAGCTCACAGCAACCTCCAACTCTTGGGCTTAAGCCATTCTCTTGCCTCAGCTTCCAAGTAGCTGGGCCTACAAGTGCCCGCCACAATGCCCGCCTATTTTTTGTTACAGTTGTCATTGTTGTTTAGCTGGCCCAGGCCGGGTTCGATCCCACCACCCTTGGTGTATGTTGCTGGTGCCATAACCACTGTGCTATGAGTGCTGAGCCTAGATACACAGATTCTCAGCAGTGCTATGGTATTTGGTATGGTTAACAAGCTGTACACATTTGTAGCATAGGAGCAAAAGGCTTAGTAATCAGCTGTACCATCTATTAAGTATACTCTATTATATATTTCAACAGTGACAAAGTCACCTAACAACACACCCCGTGACGAAGTGACGCATGGCTGTACTTACACATTCCCTTCTCTCTCACTGGATATTAATAATACTGCAGACTTCCGGGGAGAGCTCCTGGGGTTCTCTCTGCCCACCTTAGGTAGTTTTCAAGCTTTACAAACACCAAAGATAAACTTAAATTTCTGTTTGAAATTGTTAATTGAAGTAAATGCATAAATCTGCTGAAAGAATAATTTAAGTAAGATTAAAAGAAATAGTGAAACTGAAACCCAAGAAACAATGGAGACAATCAGAAACCCCAAACATTCTTTGGAGAGAGTGATAGGTACCCAAATCTCTGTTACTGTTAAGATAAAAGAGAATAAACATGAATGATAGAGAAATGAAAAAGGAAAATAGCAATTTAGAGAGATTTGAGACAATGTAATTAGCAACCCCATGCCAGTATATTTGAGAATTTAGATGAAATGCCTAGTTTATAAATAATATAGAGAGCCAAAATTAACATAAGAAAAATAGAAAAGCCAAGTAGAGCAGTTAACTATTAAGGAACTTTGAATCAGACACCCAAATCTACCTGTTCCCTGGTAGACACCAGGCTTTGATAGTTTCACAGGCAAATTTTGGCAAACCTTCAAGAAAAAACTAATACAGAAAGAGAAAGTAATTCATAGCTTGGTTGACAGTGTTTTTATGTCATAGTATGGGGAGTCGTTAAACAGAGTCCTCACCCCTAGTCAGGGATAAGATAGTTTTCAGTGCCTGCAGAAAATGCAATACAGTTAGTATTAATATATTAAACATTAGTGTGCTATTCTTTCCCTCTTCCATAAATTAATTGTGTTATCACTATAAATTTTTCATACTGTAAGAAGCTAAAACGCTGCTTTCTTTCTGTTTCTGGCAGTTGAGGATGTTTCCCATTTGTGTTATCATTTGTATTGTTGGTTTACATTCCAGTTTGTCAGTATGTTGTGTAAATAAGTCCCGTGCATGAAATGCAAAGAGCCTAGATTCATATATTCGTGACTGATGCCAGTTGGCACGCAATGTGGCTTGCACGCATTCCTGATTAAACTGTTCTGTTTACTTCAGTAGACAGGTTAGCAATCCGGAGTTCACATTCTGATTTCTGTTTTGTCTTTGCTCTTGTGTAGACGTCACACTGAGTTGTCTAACTGTACCCGGTTTAATAAAGGGAGGCACATTAGCATTTTGGTTTTTGGAATATCATGTGGGAAGGAGCACGCTCATTTCCTTGGTGGGAGCAGGTTTGTATGTGAGAACAGAAGGCTGTGTTAACCAGTTGATGTAAGCATTCCAAATTGTATATAAAATCAGCACATCATACCCCATAAATGCATTAATGTACAGAGTTATGATTTAATAAAAAATATTGTTAAGAACAAAAAGAAAAAACAAAAGTCAGGAATAGAAAAAGAATTTTTAAAAATCTTTAAAAAATATGGAAAAGTGCAAAAAAAAAAAAAAAGCACTTTCTAGAAGGTATAGGAAAGCAGACTGTGCAGTGAAGGGGCAGCCCCAGACATGGTGACTAGTCATCTGCCACTCTGCGTCACTGGGGCACTGCTCCTGGAGCAGATGCTGCTGTAGGCTGAACTGCAGTTGATAAGGTGTTTGAGTCAGAGCCCTCCTCCTGAGTCTAGGTGCTGAGTGATCTGCTGGCCAGTGTTGAGTTATTTGATCCGAATTCAGAGCTTAGTTCGTAACTGTACAGAAGGAAAACAAATGATTATCAAATTTTCATTTATACCACTTAACTTATAGGAGGCACGTTCCTACCTGGGGCTAAACTTGAACTGTGTGGTTTTTACTCCTCTGACACCAGGTGGCTGGAAGAATTTTTGTGTAAAACCTCAATGGCCTTTGGCATTTTTTTTTTCTTTCTACTGAGGCTAGTGTTTTCTCAAGGTCGTATAGAATCATAGGTCACATTATAGTCACCTGACAGGCTGTTTCCACTGAGCTGCTTCTGTAAGCCACAAGGAATCTTTCAAAGCTCCTGCCAAACCCTGTCACTCCTCTACTGGAAACTCTCCAAGGACCCCCCACCCCCATTCCCTCAGGCTAAAAACCAAAGCTCCCCTGATCTGCAGCCACCCCTTCCTGTCCTGAATCAGTCTTCTGGACTCCCCTCCCCACTCAACTCCAGCCTCAGCCTTCCTCACTGTTGCTGAGCATTGTTCTGGAACATTCTTTCCCAGAACACTGCAGTGCTGCCCTCATCTTCCTTCTGACAGCATTTCAGTGAGACCAGCCCTGTGCACCCCTTGCTGCTCTCCCAGCTCACCACATTCTAACCCACAGTTTGTTTAGTCTCTGGTCCTCTTATTTAGGGTGTTTACTGAACAGTCTGACTCACTTCTGCATTCCCACCTGAGAATAGTGCCCAGCACATTGAAGATGCACTCAGATATTTTTGGACTTAAATGGATGAATTCAGATTTCAGAAACTTAAAGCTGATTTTCTTTTTCAAACTTACATGCTAGACTGTGCCCTTTGTAAATTTCCTCCCATGTGGTTAAGCCCGACTGCCCCTTGGGCCCTGAAGCAGTAATCGGCCGTACTCCCCAGGGGTCCTAGCTTGTTCCTGGCCTACGTTTGTTCCATCCGACTCTCTGTGCCTCCCAAAACATCATGACCATAAACAGGAAGTTTGGTCTCCCAGTTTCATCTCTCATCAGGGCCCTGTGCTGGAAGAGAGGAATTCACAGTCTGACTGATCTCTGCTGCCCAGCTACGCTGCATCTACACTGCCTTGAACCTCTCAGCAAAAGAGCAAGCAGCTTATTTGCAGCCTGCTGCTGCCGTCTGTGACCCAGCTTAGTTGACCACTGACTTCAATGAATGCTTTGTACTCCTTAATCCTTACCTTTTCTTCACCCTAATAAACACTTGTCCATCTTCTTCTGTCACTTTCCTTTCTCTGTGGTTTTTAAGATAAAAATTATTTCATTATAGCAGGATGTTTTATTTTTCAGATTCACTTTCTGATTCTGAAGTCCTGAATCTCTTTGTGTTTTTGTTTAGGTCTGTGAAATAAGACAGTGGCCTCATGGAAGAAAGTGATGACAATTTAAATTTTGAGAAACTGTTGGCCAGGGATGGTGGCTCACACCTGTAATCCCACCACTCTGGGAGGCCAAGGCAGGAGGATCCCTTGAGCTCAGGAGCTCTAGACCAGCTTGAGCAAGAGCAAGACCCTGTTTCTACTAAAAATGACCTGGGTTTTATGTCTGGCACCTGTAGTCCTAGCTACTCAGGAGGCTGAGGCAGGGGGATTGCTTGAGCCCAAGAGTTTGATGTTGCTGTGAGCAAGGCTAATGCCACTGCACTCTAGCCTGGGTGACAGAGTGAGACTCTATAAAAAAAATGAAGAAGAAGAAGAAAGAAGGAAAGAAAGGAAACAAAGAAAAGAAACCAGGTATAGGACAGTCAGTGAGTCTTTCTTTTAGAAATCTTGAGGACAGGAAGATCAGTTTCAGATTGTATTTAAAATAGGGCTTTTCCAGGGCATTTCAGGTGGCTGTGTGTATGAGGCCATTCTGAAGTGAATTGAGACTTTTCTTTGGATCATAAATATCTAGTTAGGAATCAATTGAAAGGACATCAGAAGCTGTAGTTTTAACTCTGGGCTTTTAGCTTTTAATTCCTATTTATGCCCAAATAAGATTTGATCAGAACTGTCACTTAAGTCATGACTTGTGACTTTCAGAGTTTGGTTTTAGTTTATGGGCAAGAATCTTGAAAATGAGTAACTATGAAATTGGAGCACTTTCTGACGTTACATTATCTCATCAAGGAAACTAATGTCAACCAATCTTAGTTTACAGAGAGGTTGCGAAGCTTTAACTGAAGATGATGGGGATGAAATAATGAATTTGGAAGTCAACAGAAAGAGCTATGTGGAGCTAAGTGAAAAGACCCTTTGTGTCCCATAAAATAACAAACTAATTTAATTAATACAAATATTTGGCTTTCATGGGCGTAATTGATGGGGAAAATGGCCACCAGCAGGCACCTGCCAGCCACCAGCTATGAAACAGCCCTTCTGGTTGCTACACTTGTTTCTTGCCCTTGCTGGGTGTTCTTTTTTTCTTGACTTCCATCTGCACTGACCCAGCCAAGTTCCCATCCTGGCCCTCACCAACTGGGCAGCCTCAGAAAGTTAAATACTTTCTCCTGGCCTCAGTTTCCCTACTTGGAAAATGAGGCCAACCATAGTGATTCATAGGGTTATTCTGAGAATTAAATAGTTGACAATAAGATGCTTAGATGTAAGTCCAGCAAGCAATAAATGTCTACTCTGGTCGTCATCATTTGGCCTCACAGGGGCATGCATTTAGATGGGCAGTGGTCCACACTCCTAGGGAAATAAGTGAGGAGTCCACAGAGCAGGGAGCTCAAATCCCTGCAATCATCATGGATTCCAAAGAGCTCTCCATGCAGATGTTCTTAGGGTAGCACCAAAGCAGAGCCAAAGGTGTGAGGCCGTGGAGGGGCACCACAGCAGGAGGAAGAGCCCTCAGGGGCGTTAGCCTGGGGGCCACCATGGTCCCTGAGTGCTTGACTGCCCTGGGTCAGGCACCTGGACACAGACAGAATGCCCAGAACTGTCCTCCTGAAGGGGACAAGCCAGGCCCTTGCCCACTGGATTCCTTACCCACCGGTTGAGTGAGAGGGGCATTAGCTCTCCTGTGTTTGGGAGGCAGGAGGGCTTGCAGGGGCAGAAGTGGCCCGGTACAGGAAGCAGACAGACATGGGGTAGCACTGAGGTGGGGGCTCTGCGCCCCGAGTGCCACGCTTCATCTGTGCCCTCTCCAGCCCTCTCTGCTGTGCTCCTCACACGATGGTTCACGACTGTGCCGGGAATCGAGCTTACCGGGTGGGGGAGTTTCACTCCAAGGATCCAGTCTCTACATTCACAAATACAGCCTGTGATGACAGCTTTCAAGGGCTTTCCAAGATCTGTATGTCTCTTAATTTTCTTATCAGTAAGAACTAAAGCTATAAAGGAAGAGCCAGTATTTAATAAGCACTTACTGTATACGATGCAGCTACCTGTACCCCTCAGTCATCACTGCATGTGGATTTCATCACAGTTCTTTAAGGTGGGACCATATTGTCCCTGCTACACACAGGGAAAGCCGTGCATGGCACAGAGAAGCAGCTTGCAGAAAGTCGTGTGAATAAGTGGACAGTGGACCTGGGACTGAAACCCAGGTAGGTCTCTGCGTGTTTATGTGTGTGAGTGAGTGAGTCTGTGTGTCTGTGTATTGACTGTAAAACCTGGGCTCCTAACCGTGAGTTTGCCTACCTGTGTAGTCTCTTTTCAGTGTGATTTCAGTAGGGGGCCTATCCTTTTAACAATTGCTCTGACTCTGTAAGCCCTGGGAGCCAGGCCTCTCTGTAGACGTTGTGCCATGGTCCCTTGGAGACAGGCTGTCTGTCCTGGCCCCATGTGGCTCTGAGTGGCCACTGTTTCTGTGTGGCACAGAATCCCCTTCAGGGACTGTCTTGCCCTCTCTCTTGGGTATGGAAAAGCAGTGCAAGTGACCAGGGAGAGTGGCTTGAAGAAATGCCATCAGGTGCAGCGCTCAGCAATCACTGCAGCAGCCCAGAGACCCCACATGTCATGGACAGCAGCAGGTACAGAGCCTGTAAGCAGAGGAAAGACCCTCTGGAAAACCCCTTCTCCCGAGGGTAAGAGGAATGCAGGCAGAATGGCAGTCCTTTCTCTGGTCTTGCAGAGGGGAACTGGACTGCAGCGAATGAGATTATGTACATAATGGGGTTGGAGCGTCTCGTAAAATGGTGTATTCTTCCCAGCCAAAGCTTTGGTTATGCATTACTCCTACTTTTTGTTAAACATTCAGAGTTGGCTTTAAAAGTATTGGTTTACTCTGGACTTCTCTGAACAAGCAAAAGTTTCATGGAGGTGGCACCTGTTCCTTGGAAAATTTCCTTAGCTACAGGCTGTGTACTGCAGCCTATGTCGTGGCCCAGCCCCTTTGCAGACTAACACAGCTATGTTTGCCCACCTGGGGGGTCAGGAGTGGAAGGGTTGGAAATTGAACCTTCTATTAGATGGGATGCAGGATAAGCCAGGTTTTTAAACATACTACACATTTTTAAAATGTGGTAAGTAGCTACATGTTTAAAAGTGCTTTTACAAATTGTCCTCTTGCTGAGCAATGCATCTTTTGAATAAACCTGGATAATTCCCCATTTTTTTGTATATTAAATTGTTATTAAACAAATAACTTTTATTACTTAATTTATATAGCATTCATTTTCTACTTTATACCTGAGAGTTGATTTTGCTCTAAATTTTATTTTCCATTTTAAGTAGGTGATATATTTACACATAGTTCAAAATTTGTAAGTGTAGCAAGGACAAAACTGAGAATCCCCACTTCCACCTTTCCCCCATCCCTCCTATATCCAATTCCCGTATTCATTTCTGCTGGAATCCTCCTCACGCTCCTGTGTGTTAATCAGAGTTCCCTAGAGTAACAGAACCAAGGAGGAGGGACAGAGGGACTGACTTTTTTTTTAGGGCATTGACTCACCAATTGTGAGACAGGCCAGTCTGAAATTTGCAGGTCTGGCTGTCTGGCTAGAGATTCAGAGAGGTGTTGAAGTGGCAATCTTGAGTCTGAATTCCACAGGCAGCAGGCTGGCAGATTGGGCAGGGTTTCTATGTTGCAGTTTGAAAGGACTGGGCAGGGTTTCTATGTTGCAGTTTTGAAAGGAATTCCTACTTTGGGAAATTCAACCTTTGTGCTTAAGCCCTTTAGCTGATTGGTTTGAGGCACAATATGGAGGATGATCTGCCTTCCTTGTCTGGTTCCTGTAGATGTGAGTCACATTTAAAGAAGGCTGTCACAGCAGCCTCAGTACTGGGCACCACGTTCTGGCCCAAATACCATGGTCAAGTACAAAATCACCCATCATAGTTCCCTTATGAAAATATTAGCAGATGAGCATATGTTCCCATTTACTCCTCATTCTCAGAGACGACTACTATAATATGTTCCTTTGTTTTTTCCACTTAACGCATTTGGAGATCTCTCTCTCTTTTTTAGGGACAGAGTCTCATTTTGTCACCCTTAGTAGAGTGCCATGGTGTCTTAGCTCACGGCAACCTCAAACTCTTGCGCTTAAACAATTCTCTTGTTTCAGACCAGGCACCCACCACAATGCCCCGCTATTTTTAGAGGTGGGGTCTCGCTTTTGCTCAAGCTGGTCTTGAAGTCCTGAGCTCAGGTAATCCACCCACCCTGGCCTCCCAAAGTGCTAGGATTATAGGCATAAGCCATTGTGCCCAGCTTGGAGATCTTCCTAACTCAGAGCCAAAGAGTCTCTCCATTCCTTTATATCAGCTACTAGAGTATTCTGTGCAGCTATAAAACTCTGATGTTTGGTTACATCAAAGTAAAAGCTTTCACATGGCTAAATAAATTGTTTTTAAAAAGTAAACAAAATCAAAAGCAAAATACTGAACTGGGAAAAATATTTCCAACTAGGATCACAAATAGTTCCTACTTTCTAGACGTGTGTATGAAAAAGACAACAGATATCTAAAAGAAAAATGGAATTAGAGAGCTCACAGAAAAAGAAATTCAGACAGGATGACCACATGAAAACATTGTGAACCTTGTGGTAACAGAAATCCCAACGAAATTGATGCTGAGATACCACGTTTCAGGTCAGACCAACGCCAACAGTTGGAGAACATTTTTTTTTTCCTGAGGCTGTGGGGAAACAAACCATCTCTTACTTTGCTAATAGGAATGTAAATGATACAGCCCCCTCCCCCTAAGATAATTAAACACAACTCTGGGTTAATTTACACTTTGAGTTAGGAATGGCTGTCCAGGCTGTGGTCCTGCAGAGAGGCCTGCATGGCAGTGTGTGGGATGCAAAGGGCTGAAAACAAAGGGCTGTGGAGGTACCAGTTGGTGATCTGTGGCTGTGTATGGGGGAAACCTGCAGTTGGGCACTTGTAGGACACTGGAAGTTTGCTTTAGGGTCAGATGATGTGACCCTGATGACTGGAGTGCACGGCAGTCCCTTTCCCACCCCTCCCCACCCGCACTCAGCAGATCCAGCCAGCTCTTCCTTCAGACGTCAACTGCAATCCATCCCCGCATCTCCATCTTTATGGCCACCTCTTTGGTTTCCCCACCATGCTCTAAAACCCTACAGTCCCCAATACGCAGGGCCTGGCACCAGTACTGGTCTGTAACTTCTGAGGAACAGGCCACACAGCAGGAGGGGAGCAGCGGGCGTGTGAGCGAAGTGTCATTTGTGTTGGCAGCCATTGTCCATGGCTTGCGTCACACCCTGGGCCCCGCCTCCTGTCACATCAGCAGCAATTAGATTCTCATAGGAGCACATGTAAGGGATCTAAGTCAAGCTCTGTCCTTCTGAGAACCTAATGCCCTTCCCCTGACGGTGGAAAAATTATCTTCCATGAAACCAGTCCAGTGCCAAAAAGGTTGGGGATCACTGTTCTATCTACCCTGAGCAGCTGCAGGAATCAGGACACCTTCTGCCCTGCACAGGGGCCTGGCCAAAGGCTGGAATCTGCTGCATCACTTAGAGAAGGGAGGCCTTTTTACTTGCAACCTCCATGCCCCGACACCTCCATTGGCTTGAGGGCCTGACCAGAATGCTTCTTGAAAACGTAAATAGGATTCTGTAATAATAAAGAGTCTTCTAAAGGTTTTATTGGTTTCTTGTCACATATAGGAAAAAACTAAAAAATTCCCCCCGGCCTACAGTGCTTTGCCCAAGCTGCTGCCTTCATGGGATCATATCCTGTGCTCCTCTGGCCTCCTGACAGTTTCTGGAAATTTCCAGGAGTTCCCTCTTTGCTTGGACTATGCTTTACCTGGTTCCTTTCATGCAGGTTTCTGGCCCAGATGCCTCCACCTCCGCCATAGATGGCCCCCACATCCCGCAGCGTGTCCCCCGTCTGTACCCCAGTATCCCCCAGCATGTCCTCATCTGTACCCCAGTGTCCCCCAGCATGTCCCCCATCTGTACCCCACAGTGTCGCCCACCATGTACCCCGTCTGTACCCCACAGTGTC
>NW_003852589.1:942821-950905 GCF_000181295.1 Otolemur garnettii
CCACAGTGTCCCCCAGCGTGTTCCCCATCTGTACCCCAGTGTCCCCCACAGTGTCCCCCGTCTGTACCCCCACAGTGTCACCCAGCCTGTCCCCCATCTTCTGTACCCCAGTGTCCCCCGTCCGTACCCCACAGTGTCCCCCAGCGTGTCCCCTGTCTGTACCCCACAGTGTCCCCCAGCGTGTCCCCCGTCTGTACCCCAATGTTCCCCACAGTGTCCCCCGTCTGTACACCCACACTCCGTGGTCAGCATCAGTCTTTGCTCCTTCACACTCCACCTCTCACTCTAACTGCTTGTCTGTGAGGCACCCGGAGCCGGAGTCTCCACTGCACATTGCGCAGGTGACCAGCTTTGCATGTTGTGGAGCGAATCTCCAGCTCCTGTTGGGGTCACCTCTGCAAACCGGTTCAGCTGTCACCGGCAGACGTGCCCCATCACTCTCATTCTGACCTGTGCACACTCCTGTGTCTCACCATGTCTCAGTGGCCTGGAGCTGAGCCTTGAGACAGAGGGCTGTGTCTTTAGCAGCTGATGGGTGTGTGGTGAATGGAAGAATAACTGAGTGCTGAGAGAATGAACAAACAAATGAACAGAGGTACAAGTATGTGAATGGACAAGCAAACCAAGCAATGAATGAGGCAGGGCAAGTATGGTGGAAACTAGGAATTCCGATTTTAGTTGCAGCTCTCCTGTAAGTGAAGACGTTGTGATGGGCAAGGAGATGCCCACTTTGTGGGCCTCCAAAGGCACCTTGATCTCTCTACGGGAGTACTTGCCATAGTTGTGCTTCCCTAACCAGCCCTTGGTTACTGGTTCTCTCCTTCACTGGACGCTAGCCCCATCTTTTGGCTACCTCACTGTGTGCCCCAGCCCCGATCACCGTGCCTGGCATATTTGAGTCAGGAATAAATGAAGCATCAAATTGACACACGGAACATAGTGTGGGATGGGGTGGGGAGGCATACAGAGGGATGAGAGTAGATAGTCCTGAAACTGTGGAGTCCCTGAAATGGGACTGATGATTCCTGAAGGGAATCAAGCCGTTTCTGATTTCCATGGCCAGGCTGCCAGATCTTCAATGCAAGATGATCTTCTTTCTATTTGATTTAACTTATTAGCAAGATTCAAGGTAACACATGTTGAATGGGAGATGGTAGTAGCTTCCCAAGGTAATAATTGGGTTTCTGTTCTGTTAAAGCAAAATCACAGGTTAGAGCTGTCAGAAACTGGAAACCTCTACACATCGCCAGGCTGCCCTCACAGTCTCCTGCATGTCTCTTGTCACTGGCATGGGTCTTGTGCCAGGGATTTTTGAGGCAGAGTCTCACTCAGCTTTCCCAGGAGGCTGCAAACACATGAGATCAGAAAACAATGTAGCTTTCTTAGTCTAAGTTGCTCCCCCCACCCCTTGCATTGGCTCTCTGCTCATGCCTGCCCTGCCCGAGATCATCATCTTCACTGCTGTCTGGTCACTTTGCCACCCTGCCCAGTGCCCTCCCATGTTCCTCCATTGTTTACAGAGGAAACACCAGATTTATTAGCAAACAGATACCTGAGCAGTCTGTGGTACCCTTGTTTCAAGGCTCCATGCATTGCCCCTGCTGACCTTCTCCTGAAATGCTTTCCTGGTGTCAGTCCACTTGGCAAACTCCTATTCATCCTGCAAAACCCTTTGAGACATTGTACCCTCTCCCATACCCACATATCCTGCTGCCACGTCGCCATCACAAGGAATTTCTTTATGGTGTGTGTAATGGATTGGATACAGGGTGGCTTTACCCTCATTTGGGGCAAAGTTGCAGAATTATGGCTATTTTGCTGTTTTCCTCTGATTACCATGGGCTATCCCCCTGGGTAGAGTGCCATGGCCTCACAGCTCACAGCAACCTCCAACTCCTGGGCTCAAGCGAGTCTCCTGCCTCAGCCTCCCAAGTAGCTGGGGACAACAGGCGCCCGCCACAGAGCCGGCCATTTTTTGGTTGCAGTCATCGTTGTTTGGCGGGCCCAGGCTGGGGATTCGAACCCGCCACCTTAGGTGTATGTGGCTGGCGCCTTAGCCGATTGAGTCACAGGCGCCGAGCCTGACAACCTTCTTAATTATAATTTTATTTTGCAGCAACCTTGAAGCAACACTTAAGAGTAACTATGTTAAACACCAGTGCTGAAAGAGAATCTTAAATATCTTATCCTCATACAAATTTTAATTTGGAACTATACTCAGCTAGAAAATCAGAATGCAATAAAGTGCGATAAAAAGTCTTTTATGTTAGACATTCCATCTTGTGGCTCTCTCTGAGGGTGCAGGGACGGCAGGCCCAGTGACCTCAAGTGCTGCCTGATCTGCTGAGTCACACACTGGGCACCACCTTTCTTGCCACATTCCATTTTTAGGGACTCGGAGGAGGACCATGTTTTACATAAACAGTTTATTAAACAGTGACGTTTTCATATGTTAATGAGAGACTTTAGAATGACAAGATTACATGCCTTACAGTGGCAGTTCTTTATATCTGAAAATCTTCCTAATTAGACATCTTTCTCTGCAAGTCAAAAGATGTAATTTATCTTGAAGTTATGCATAAATTGGAGCGCTGCTGGGTGCCACTGCTGTTGTCATTAAAACATTATTTGGTAAATTAAATCTGTATTTAGTTCAGATCTAATGATTGAAATATTATGGCGACATATGGCAGAGGAAGGACTGGGAGAGTCACAGACCACACATTTTCTTTCTGTCTTCATGTCAGAGCACGTCCTTACCTCCCAAAGCCGCACACCTGTCCCTGTGAAGTGCGTGTCCTCCAATGGGTCTCTCTTGTCATACCCTGTCTGTCCCCAGGAAGGCCTGTTTACTTGTTCCCCTTACCCCTCCCTGGCAGTTAGAAATTATTCTGTCTTCCCTCCTGGCCTTTTCTTTAGTTTAACCTTTTGCCCGCATTCTGGAAACGGCTCAGAAGGCCTGAACCTTCACCAGCTCCCTCCCATGGCATTGCAGCTGGAGTGAGTGGTCAGCCGCTGGGCAGCTGCCAGGTGCCCCGGTCAGTGTGGGGCACCAGTATATGGCTAGACGGGTCACTCAGATTTTTGCAGGTGATCGACTCACAATGGAGCTGGTAAATTCGGAACTGTCCCATTCCTGCTGCTGAGAGCAGTGCCCTTGAGAACAGCAGGAACACACAAGAAGACCTGCCCAGTCCCAGTGTCCCTGTGGTCCCAGACTTAAAGGACTGGGCCAGGCACAGGCTCCAAGGCCCAGTTGCAGTCATCTGAGAATTGGAAGCTGAATGGGGGACATTATTCATGAGGGATCAATAATTCATTTTATGATTTAAATTTTAATTGTTTACTTTGTCTTTCATCATTGGTTTATTTGGAAATGGCATTTTAAAAATCTTACTTTGCGATTAAACTGAAGGGTGTAACATTTTTTATTAAATGAAAACCAGTTTATTCCTGTCCATTCACATGAGGCTGATGTGGAACAGATATTTAAAGAACATCAGCTTGATGGCTGGGGAGGAAAAGAGCAGGGGGGATGTTGTGAGTTGCCCAGTCACTCAAGAGGGTGGAGGGGCCACCGTCCCACAAGAGGGTGCAAGGGCCACCGTCCCACGAGAGGGTGGAGGAGCCATTGTCCCACGAGAGGGTGGAGGAGCCATTGTCCCACAAGGAGAGGATGCAACATGAAGAGACAGCCACTCTGCCCCCCACAGCTCCACACAGACCCCTGCATTGGTGCTCTTGCCCAAGCTGCAGACTGGTAGTGTCTTGGGGGCTGCCCCCTCCACATGGCCCATCCCTGCCTCCTGGTTTCTAGGCCTGCTCTCCCATTCCAAACCCTGTCCTGCTTTATCACCACTTTCGTCTTTGTCCCTTAGATCCAGAGGGGCGATGGCACCTGCCCACCTCACTCTCTGAACAGTCCTTTGCCAGGGGACTTGGTGCCCTTGTTCACACCTGCCAGTGCTGGCCCTGTCCCACCCTCTGTGTTCAGACCCTGGGCAAGATAAAATATACATACACTGGCATACAGGCAGTCCCCAAGTTACAAGCATGTGACTGACATACAACTCGTACTTAAGAGCAGAGGCTATTACGGGTGTCAGGTCAGTAAATGTACCTGTTCTAGCTTCCATACAAATTCAGATTAAGAACAAACGTACAGAACCTATCTCATTTGTAATCCGGGAACACATATGTACACATACACACACCTTAAGGAATCTTTGCAAAAAGAGGCAGGTATTATCCCCCTCATTTGACAGGTAAGGAAAATGGCCCTCAAACAGGTTGAATGACTGGATCAAGGTCAGTGCAGACGTGAAGTACCCCAGCGTACTGTGTGAGAGCACAGACCCGGGCCGCCTTGCGGGGCTCGGTGGGGGAATCCTCACTCTGTCTCTGACAGGGGCATCAGAGGGCACCAGCTTTCTGTGCCTCAGTTCTCCTGGGTCACAGAGATGGTACCTCAAGGAGCAGTTATGAAACTTGACATCGTGTTTGTGCAGAGCCCAGCCGGGCCTGGCCCGTGGGAGTCCTCAGTGATGCTAAACTGTTACTAGTTTCTGTCTTTAACTTTCCTCCCCCAGGCTGATCTCAAAGCCGGGGTGTCCAGCCACAGGGAATGTGGCCGCTGTTCTCTTGGACCACACACTCAGCAGTTTATTTCTCTTGCAATTTGAGTCTTTCCCCCCCGTTGTGAATTATAAACATAATATTATCTCAGGGAAACCAAACCAAAGAGGAAACCCACAGGAAAGGCAGGTGCTCACCTGCTGGCCAGCTAGGGGAGGCAGAGGTGCAGGAGTCACCCCCCGACCCCCATACTGTTTTCCTTGTGCCCACACATGCATCCTCAGACAGGGCTTTCTGTTTTCTGACTTCATTTTAAGTGAAAATGGATTTACACTGTACACTCTAGTCTTCAGCTTTGCACTTAGCATTTGCGCATCCCCCCAGGTCAATAAATGGAGAGAGACCTCGCCCACTTGCTCTTAATAGCTACATGTGCCCATCTGTGAGGGCTGCAGGAATTTGCAACTGCAAATTAACTTTCCTTGCTACACATAATTTTAAAAGTGTTTTCTTCTAACAACAAGGTAACTGAAATCTCACTTTGCTTCAAATAAATGAACAACCCCAGATCTGAGGACCCCAGCCGTTTTGCAGGCCCTGGGCTGCGGCCTCCCCCAGCTGCTGGGATTGGTGGGGGGGGAGAAGGGTGGAGATGTGCACTCAGCAGAGGCGAAGGGCCTGGCAGTGCTGCGGTCTGGGGTCTGGTTGGCACCACCCAGACTTTTTTCTTACAGGCGCTGGCATGTGATAGATCTGGCTGTGACTGCTCTGCCAGGAACTAGCGGTGGACCTGGGAGAGCTGCCCACCATTTTTGCTGAAACAGGGATGATGTGGGTTCATTGAGGGTCTTAGAGGGGCTGGTTTGGGCGTGTGAGAGCAGTGAGCCTCCCAGGCAAGTGCAGGCAGATCCAGGTCACCACTAGTGTGTGATTGTTTACTTCTGAATTTTCACGCATACTCATGTTGGTTTCCATTGTTGATTTTAAAACAGTTTGATGCAGGTTATTTACCCTGGAGAGACCAGTAGCCGTGAAGTTACGGTTTAGACGAGTGTGGCAATAGGAAAAGGATTTGTGTGATCTATGAGGGAGGCATTTGCCTTTGAAGTGTGAGCAGACAGCCTGCAGAGGTTGGGGCTCCCCTCTGCAGAGACTTGTGGGGAGACAGCTCACGGTCATGTGGGGGCTGTCTTGTCTTAGGCCATGCCAGGGTGGCTGACCTCTGGCTGGGCCAGGTGACCTATGGCCCTGTTGGGTCAGGTGAGCTCCTGGTTCCTATATCTTCGTCCACATTTTTTTTTTTTTTTTTGAGACAGAGTCTCACTATGTCACCCTTGGTAGAGGGCTGTGGCATCGAACCTCACAGCAACCTCAAACTCTTAGGCTTAAGCAATTCTCTTGCATCAGCTTCCCAAGTAGCTGGGACAACAGGTGCCTGCCATAACACCTGGCTTTTTGTTTGTTTGTTTTGTTTTGTTTTTTGGTTGCAGTTGTTGTTGTTTTAGCTGGCCCAGGCTGGATTCAAACCTGCCAGCTCTGGTGTATGTGACCAGCACCCTAGCTGCTGAGCTATAGGTCAGCCTTCATCCACATTTTCTTTGGCACATCTGATGCCTTCTTAAAATCAGAGCTGTGTAGCCCATAAATGACCTCAGAAGTTCATTTTTATTGACATTTCTGACTACTGCTTTGGAGTGCACTTTGCTGGTCCGCACTGCAGCAATATTCTGTGTGCACCTGGGCTTGGTCTGGATGACTTCACAGTGGATGGTGTGGTTTGGCTGATAGTGCTGTCCTTTGTAGCAGGAAGATGTATTAGTCCTGCTTGCTTGTTAGAAGCATCGCTAATGGAATTTCAATTACACAGTAGCCTCTGGATAAACTCACCTAACTATTAGTGTCTGGAAAGAAAAAAATACTTCACAGAAAAATGTGCTGCAGTTGTCTATTGCTGCAAAATAAATTACTCTGAAATTTAGTGTATGGAAAAACCACCCTTCCTGATTCTGTGAGTGAGGAATTCAGTCAGGACAGGGCAGGGATGGATCATAAGTGGGACCCTCTGAGATGTATGGAGATGGCTGCAGCAGCGGGGCTGGGGCTGTGCTGCCCACATGCGCAGTGCCTTTCTGCCCACAGGGGTCCTCTCTGTGTGGCTCCTTGGAGTACTTGTCATAGTGTGCTGGGCAGCTTATTGTGGCAGCTGCTGCTCCCAAAGCAAGCTTCCTGAGGGGCTCGGTCAGGACCTGTAAGGCTTCTTATGACTCAGCCTCTGTGTCCCCAAGAGTAATCTTCTCATGACCAGGCAAGTCACCACGGCTGGCCCCTGTGCATGGGGCTGGGAATATAACTTCATTCAATACAAGGAGATGCCATCCCTCATTTACTACAAAAGTTTCCTTTTCAATTTTAATATTAAAGTACTTTAACATACAAAGTTGAAGTTCAACTTAAAGGTCTGTTTGGAAATGTGGTATTTTGTTTAAATGTGTAACATGATAACATTGACTTTCGTGTAGCCCTTAGAATCCACCAACTGTGAAAACATGCCTTTCAGAACTGATGGAAATGAGAAGGGAAATGCCTGTGAAATTCAGAACTGATGGAAATGAGAAGGGAAATGCCTGTGAAATTCTTACCATGTTGAAAGACTCTTGTGCCCGTTTGAGTTCGCCTCTCTGGCTGCCGTGGTTTGCTCCCATTTCTGGGCTTATTAGTAGGAGTCCCTCAGCCTCCCCTGAAGGCCTGGGGGCCTCTCATGAGTAAGGTCCAGGCACCTTGAAGTGTGATAACGACAGGGTCTCTCCAGGGCCTTCTTCACATGTTTTCTGGATTAGTGTGTCTCTGGGAAGTTGTTAAAACATCTGTGTAAAACTGAAGTTAACATTATAGGAAGTATGAGTTCCTTAGGGCTCCCATAACAAAGTACAAAAATGAGATAGCTAAAGGAACAGAAATTTATTGTCTCATGGTTCTGGAGGCTGAGGTCAGAGATCAAGGGTGTAGGCTGGATTGGCTGCTTCTGAGGGCCCGGGGAGAATCTGTTCCAGCCTCTCTCCTGGCAATCTTTGGCATCCCTGGGCTTGGCAACATAAAACCCATCTCCATCTCGTGTTCACGTGGCCTCCTCCCTGTGTTCGCGTCTCTGTGTACAAATCCCTCTTTTCTTAAGGACCCAGCTGGGTTGGATCAAGGCACTAACCCACTCCATCCTACTCATCTTAGTAGCACCTGCAGTGACCCATTTCCAAACAAGGTCGCAGGCTGAGGCAGTGGGGGTAGGACCTCCACATATGAATTTCGGGGGCAGGGACACAAGTCAGCCCATGATAACATAGGATAAGCTCCAGAAACTAATAATTTTGATTATTTTTCCTTCGGGAATAAGAAAAAAGTGGATAAGGCCAAGAGGAAAAGTTCATTACTAGAAGTCCTACAAGTCAGGAGAGTGGGGTCCTGCTGGAGGGGCAGAGTCTGAGTGTGGGATCAGGAGAGCAGGGTCTGAGGGT
>NW_003852589.1:951001-951267 GCF_000181295.1 Otolemur garnettii
GGGTCGTGCTGGAGGGAGCAGGGTCTGAGTGTGGGATCAGGAGAGCAGGGTCTGAGTGTGGGATCAGAGAGTGAGGTCGTGCTGGAGGGAGCAGGGTCTGAGTGTGGGATCAGGAGAGCAGGGTCTGAGTGTGGGATCAGAGAGTGGGGCTGTGCTGGAGGGAGCAGGGTCTGAGTGTGGGATCAGGAGAGCAGGGTCTGAGTGTGGGATCAGAGAGTGGGGTCGTGCTGGAGGGAGCAGGGTCTGAGTGTGGGATCAGGAGAGCA
>NW_003852589.1:952022-955795 GCF_000181295.1 Otolemur garnettii
GCAGAGTCTGAGTGTGGGATCAGGAGAGCAGTGTCATGCTGGAGGGAGCAGGGTCTGAGTGTGGGATCAGGAGAGCAAGGTCGCGCTGGAGGGAGCAGGGTCTGAGTGTGGGATCGCTGTCTACACACCCTCACCAGGCCTAGCGCCTGGATGGACGGATGGACGTGTTGTCCCCAGGGAGAGTGGGTGTGGCACTGAAAGGCAGCTCTCCCTGCTGTGCCTGCTGTCAGGCTGGGGGTGGATGTCTCTAGACTGCTGGCCAGGCTGCCCTCCCGTCTCTTCTTCTGACGCCCCTCATGGCCCCTGTGGGGACCCACTTTTCTCAGTGCAGAGGTCAGAGGCAGCATCACACTTACATCTTCTGGTTCAGTGGCTTCGGAGGTTCCAGTCCTGCTCTGAAGACAGGCTGTGACCCCACTTCTGTCCTAGCCGGACGTGTCACTTCTCGTGTTCTCATGGCAGGTCTCACCAGGCTCTCTTACTTTGTTAGGGGTAGTTTTATGTAGCCCACATGCACCAATTGGAATGCGTTTTAGAAAGACTTGTACTTAGAAGCCAGAGTATTAAGTTTTTAGGAAACCGGCTGGACACTGGTGCTCTTAGTTTGCGAGAGGGGAGGCGAGTGTGGCAATATCGTCTGTGGTTTGGCGGATAGCACTCTTGTTTCTTACCACAACAACACGCTGAAGGGAAACGCGGGGAACTACTTAGTCCATTGTCCTCCCTTCAGGAAAAAAATAGTAAAGAAATCCTTAAAGCTTTTTAGCCAAATGAGAATTTATTCCTTTTTTTCTCTACTTTAAAAATATTCAATAATCAACTCCCATTAGAAGCTACCCATAAATAATCAGCATAAATAATTGAGTGTCAGTGATCTAGAAGTAACCGCAGACTTTGCATTTTAAATCCATATTTGCATGTAAAATTTTTGCTATAGAGTTACATGGGAGTTATGATTTTATAATTTTGTTCTCTGAATTTTAATGCCGCTTTCCTTTTGGAATTTCCTGTTTATTTTCGATTATTTCTTTGAGGATGGGATGGAAAATTGTTTCTTTGCATTTTTGAATCTTGGTGTACATTTTATTCAAATACCTTTTCTTTTGTTGGTAGTTTTTCCCCTTAATGAGCAGTGCATGTTTTATCTCATTATATGCCTAAATTATTGATGTACATTGTTTGTGCTTTTGCGATATTTAAATGTTTTTATTCACTTAATCCTCACAGGAGAGAATAGTTTGGGGAAGTTCATGAACAGAATTTGAATGCAGTTGGGACGGAGCCAGGAGTGATTCAGCCATGTGTAGCTGGGGGCAGGGGTTCAAAATATTACAAAATGTTAGGACTTTATTTTCTTGAGGTCTGTAGAGGTGTCGGGTGGGGGTGAGATGGAACCTGTGCCAGCCACGTAGCTTGCCGTCCTAGCAGGCACATTAGCTCAGCAGTCACTGTCTTTGATGAATGTGGGTACACAAATGCTCATATATTTTGCTCAGTTCACGTGGATGTTTAGGGCTCATGGAGGAATCCTCTAATCATGTCAGCTGTACATAGATAGATGAGGCTTTCTTGCTTGAAACTGTGTTAGGAAGGTCGCATCCTAGAGGTATGGAAGAAAAGGTACAAAAACTCCACATTTTCAGCAGTTGAAGATTCCATTCCTCGTGACCAGTGATGGGACCCTGGGCAGGTGTTCTGACCCCTCTGTAGTGTACTCTGGCCTTCATGGCAGCAGCGTGAGGGATGAGCTGGTCTGTCCAGCAGTCCTCATGTCTGGGTCTTCCATGATGTCCACTGTGCTGTCCACTCCTCCTGGCAGATGCCAGCCACCGTGCCCTGCTGCCGACTGACAAGCTCCTCGCTTTTGGCCCCTATGAAAGTCGTGTTCTAAAATTATTCTTCCCCATATCAAACAAGCAAACATGAAACCCTTGTTCCCTCAGTACAAAACTTGCACCACATGGAGATTAATTTGACTGGTGCTTGAGCCCAGGGCAGTGCGTCAGCAGGCCCGTGGGTGTTGTGAGGACATACCCCCTGCCTGCCCCTGAGCAATCGGGGACAACCAGCAGGTTGGTGAGGCATGGCTGTCTGAGATGTTCATGTTTCTCAATGATTGCTGCTGGATTTTTTTTTTGAACTTTTATCTTTTAAAACAGTTGCAGACTTACAGAAAAAATTGAAAAATAATAAAGAATTCCCAGTTTCCCCCTTTAGTGTATGGTGCATTTGTTAAAATTAACAAGTCAGTATTGATACAGTCTTATTAATTAAAGCCCATAGCTTATTCATGTTTCCTTAGTTTTCACCTTTTCCTTTTCCAAGATGCCATTCAGGACACCATGGTACGTGTAGTTGTCATATCTCCATAGCTCCTCTTGGATATGACTTTTTTAGGCACTTTCCTACTTTTCAATGACTTGACAGTTTTGAGTACAGGTCAGGTATTTTGTAGAATGACTCTTGATGGAATTTGTCTCATGTTTTTCTGGTGATTGATTAGACTGGGTTAGGGGAAGAAGACCACAGAGGTAAAGGGCCGTTTTTCACTTTTATATTGCTGGTGGGACTGCAAACTAGTACAGCCTCTTTGGAAAGAAGTGTGGAGAATCCTCAAAGAGCTAACTGTAGACTTCCCATTTGATCCTGCAATCCCATTACTAAGCATCTCCCCAGAAGGAAAAATGTGATCTTACCATAAGGATGTTTCACTGGAGTGTTCATCACAGCTCTATTCACCATCCCCAAGGTGTGGAATCAACTCAAGTCCCCAAAAACTCATAAATGGATTAATAAACTGTGGTATATGTAGACCATGGAGCACTATTCAGTCTGGGCATCTGTAGCTCAGTGGTTGCAGCACCAGCCCTGTGCACCATGGGGTCCTATTCAGCCATGGAAAGATGGAGGCTTTACATCTTTTATATTTACCTGGGTGGAGTTGGAGAACATTCGCCCTAGTAAAGTATCACAAGAATGGAAATTCAAATATCCCATGTACTCAATACTAATATGAAAACAGTAGAAAAACAACTGTCACCCACAGGAGAGAAAAACACAAGTGGGGGAGGAGGATTGGTGTGCTCTCACCTGAGGGGGCACAATGTAAGGGTATATGGCACACCACCCTGAGAGGCTCAACTACAACTGGGACTTAGAAACACAAGGTAACTTAATTATTTGTGCTCTCATATTAATCCAGGAAAAAAAAAGTGCCGTTCTTAACGCATCACATCATGGGTGCACTGTCAGTAAGACAAAGCAGTGTTATGTTGACGTAACCTGGAGTGACCGTCAGGCGTCCCCATCTTCTATGCCACACTATTTGAAAGGAAGTCACACTGTGCGGCCCACAGTTAAAAAGTGGGGTGTATTGTTCCTGTCCTCGAGGGTGGAATATAGGCATACACTCTTTGGAATCCTTCTGCCCAGAACGTTTATCTCCTCTTTGCTCTTCACTTATTTATTTGTTCAGTTGGTTATTTATTTATTTATTTACAGCCATTTATTTGTATAAATATGGACTCACAAATATTTGTTTTATATTTCTTGTGATAATCCAATGCTATTCTAATACGTTATTAAAATTGTCACATTCAGCTCCTGTGTTATACCACAGTCATGAGCTTGGGTTTTGGGTTTTTGGGTTTTTTTTTTCCCTTTTATTTTATTTATTTTTTTTTTTTTATTGAATGGTAACTGTGTACATTGATGCACTTTGGGGGTACAGTGTGGTGTTTTCATACACAATCCAAGACACTTCCATCAAACTG
>NW_003852589.1:961587-968420 GCF_000181295.1 Otolemur garnettii
GTTTGGGAGAAATTTTCCCGGCCCATGCACCAAATGTTGTGCCCGAAAATTATTCTCCCAAATAACCCCAACAGACAAATCCGAGACGCACTCCGATGTAAAAAAACATGAGGTGAGGTTTTATTCAGGCCAGTCTGGACTCCCCTAGTATGCAAGCCTAAGATGACTTTTTTTTTCCCTTTTAAATCACTTTCTTATTTTTGGGCATTGCAAGATGCTCCTGGCTCATCTTATATGTTTTCTGTGCTAGTCCTAGGGAAAATCAGCCATTTCGCCAAGAAACCTGGTTCCTCTGGTTACAGGACAGTGTGAGAAGCTAAAATCTGGATCCTAGATGTACTTCTTGTACCTAGAGGGGTCTCTGATTCTAGGTTCAGTCGGCTGACAAGTAAGAAAGCACTCCCCCTTAGCCACAGTCTCACTTTCCATGGTTGCAGTTACCCAAGGTCAATTGTAGTCCAGAAATATTAGATGGGAAATTCAAGAAATAAGCAGTAAGCTTTCAATGTTTACCGTGTGCTGAAATCAGTCCCATCTAGGATGTGAGTTTTCCCTGCTGTGGCTGCTCCCCACAGCTTAGGAGCCAAATCACACCACGTTTGTGTTCAAGTAACTCTCATTTTCCTTAAGCATGGCCCTAAAGTTCAATAGCAGTGACAGTGGCAATTTGGATTTGCCAAAGAAGAGCTATAAGGTGCTTCCTTTAAGTGAAAAGTCAAAGTTCTTAATTTAAGGAAAGAAACAAAACATACCCTGAGGTTTCTAAGATCTACAGCAGGGAAAATTTTATTTATTTATTTATTTATTTATGTATTTATTTTTATTTATGCAATATATATTGCATCCTCATTTATAAGTGAAATATGTTTGTAATTTCCCTTTATAATAGTAGTCCCAGCTACTTGGGGTGGAGGGAGAAGAATTGCTTGAGCCCAGGAATTGGAGATTGCTGTGAGCTGTGATGCCTCAGCACTCTACCCAGGGTGATAGCTTGAGGCTCTGTCTCCAAAAAAAAAAAAAAAAAATCAATCAAAAAAATAATAAAACAAACAAACAAAAAAAACCTTTTTTCCTGTTTCTCTATTGATATTTACTTGGTCTGCCTTGCTTCTCACAGTCCACTGACGATTTTGACAATGAATTTTTCAATGTCTTCTGCTCATGACTGGCTGCCCTGACCTCTCTCATCAGTGACACTTTTTCTCCCCTCAGAAAAACATCTAATCCTTTATCTTTTCTTCATGGCATTATCCCCATAAACTTGGACTAACATGACCCTAGACTAACACTTCCACTTCTGCCAAGAAATCTATAAATTTTGTTTGTTCCTCTAACTCAAGCTCTGACATTCTCACAATGGCACACAAAAACATGCAAGAACAGGGCAGCACCTGTGGCTCAAAGGAGTAGGTCACTGGCTCCATACACCGGAGGTGGTGGGTTCAAACCCAGCCTTGGCAAAAAAAAAAGAAAAAAAGAAAGAAAAACCACACAACAACAATAACGAAGGCCACTCAGCAAGACACTGCCACACATCAGCACGGACACAGCTGAGACACCCTGATCTAGTAAGGTCATGAAACCTTACTGAGATTCTTCTATAGCACAGCCAGTGAACATGCACAGTGGCAAGTTTGCAGACTTAATTGTTAGGCCTTGTAGCTGCAGCAATGTCTCCAGACAAGCAGATCTAGGCTGAGACTCTCTGGGTTCTCATCTCTTCGGATTTCTGGGTGTGAGTTTGTTCTGCAACCTCAGTTCCTGGATGGCTCCAGGAAACATTGTTGAGCTTCACTCTGTTCAGCTGTTTTTTTGTAAGGATGGAAGTGAGGACATCGGGGCTTTTTACCTGTTAGAGCTGAAACTGAACATCTCTGTTTGGATGTGGAAATGCATCTTCAGCAGCAGCCCGTGTGCTGGAAAGCTGGGCAGCTCTGCTTCTGTAATCCGGGTCACTACGTGCTCTGGGCTTGAGTACACGGCAACTGCTAGTTTTGATAGTCGGTAGTCAGAGCTTTAGAAGGATTGAGGGTCTTGCTGTTCGTTCATTCTGTCTTCCCTGTGTTACTGCAGAGGAAGCAGGTGTTGTCTGAAATTCTTGTTCTAAAAGAATAGTTAGTGCTTTAAAGTAGGGGTCCGGCTGAGACTTTCCCTTTGTCTCCCCTGGTCTCTAACAGCAAAACCTGAGTTTATAGAACTTGGAAGCCTTCATATTTCAATTCATCTGGAATGAAGTAGTAAGTGGCCTGCTGTGAACTATTTCTCACGCCTTCAGTACCCAGGGAAGTAGAGAGTCTCCTTTCCGGCACCTTCTCTCAGGGCTCTAGGTCAGTTTGAGTTCATGCGCAGGTGTCAAAAACGAGCTGTTCTTGGAGGGGGCTCTGCATTCCCACCTGTCAGTTACAGTGTAAGAGGTACCTGGCACACTTCCTGGGGGAAGGACTCAGCTACAACTCAGACTTTGGACTGTACCTTACAGGTGCAAATGGTGTATCCTAATCGTATGTCCCCTCATAACAGTCCAAAATAAAAAAAAGAAAGGAGAAATGTACACCTTTCACTGCTTTGTATTGAGTAGAACAGGTGTTTTCAGAGGCATACAGGTAGCTGCTCTTTGCTATTGGTTTTGTAGAGGAAAGGGCTATGTCCCTGGAGAAAGAGAGCATTCAGTTTGCAGAAGGTAGTTTCTACCTAATCTTTGCCAGTTTGTGTCCATGTGTTGCTCTAAGCAAACTAACTGGAAGATAAGTGTACAGGTATAGCCTGGAGATACCTGGGGTGCAGGCACAGCCTGGAGATACGTGGGGTTCAGGCACAGCCTGGAGATACCTGGGGTGCAGGCACAGCCTGGAGATACGTGGGGTTCAGGCATAGCCTGGAGATACATTGGATACAGGCATAGCCTGGAGATACGTGGGGTGCAGGCATAGCCTGGAGATACGTGGGGTTCAGGCGTAGCCTGGAGATACCTGGGGTTCAGGCATAGCCTGGAGATACATTGGGTACAGGCATAGGCTGGAGATATGTGGGGTTCAGGCATAGCCTGGAGATATGTGGGCTACAGGCATAGCCTGGAGATACCTGGGGTGCAGGCATAGCCTGGAGATACATCAGGTACAGGCATAGCCTGGAGATACGTGGGGTTCAGGCATAGCCTAGAAATACGTGGGCTTTGATTCCCAGTCGTCAGGACAAAGGGAATGTTGCAATAAAACCAGTGGCGCAAATGTTTTTGATTCCCACTGCACATGAACTTCTGTTTACACCAGACTGTGGTCTGTCAGGTGTTCAATGGCATCGTGTCTAAAAAGACATGTACACACCCCATTAAAATACACAGAGACACAAAGGGAGCACACCTTTTGGAAGAACAGAGCCAGGAGGAGACTTGCAGGGTTGCTACAAACCTTCAAGCTGTAAAAACAGGGTGTGTGATGGGCGATGAATGGAAATACCATAGAGCAAAACGCAGTAGAACTAGTTACGCCTGTAATTACTCCCTCTGGTGTGCGGCTCAGAATGTGCCGTCAACATGTGAAGAGCCCTCTAGAAACAAGGACCTTCGATAACTCTAATCAGGACCTTTTAGTCGCTTGTCAGAACCATGTTTTGTGAACAATCAGTAACAACAGAAGGCAGCTGTGGGGGCAGGGAGGGCAATGTGGTTTTAGAATTACCCCCCACACACACACACTGTGGGCACAAGGGCCCCAGCACATCTTGATGGACCCCTCCCATCTTGAGAGGAGGCCAGTGTGGGAGCCAGGAGGTTGATCCAGCAGCAGGTCCCCATCTCTTTCTGTGAGATAGTTCTGGAAACTATTCCTCCCATCTGGGTCACATGTGTGACACTTTCTGCCTCTTCAAGGTCAGCTGGCCTATAAAGCAGGAAGGTAAGTGCCCTGGAGTCTGTAGAAATGCGTGTTGCTTTCTGTTTCCTGGGTTAATGTAGAAACATTATTGGAATGATCAGTATTGAATTGTTCCCTGGTACATCTAATGCTCGTGAGCGTTTTAACAAGCCAGCAGTTATGATAATTTTAATGGGAGATTTGTGTTCCATTTTGCATAAGTAATGAACTTAAATTTGATTGAGTCTTTGAATGCAAACCCCACGAGTATAAAGATGTAGTTCCTTAATGCTCTGAGGTCTGTTCCTGACTATTTTGATTCAAATATTTCTTCATTTTAAATTATTCTATTTACCAGGGTATTTGAAAAGGAACAGTGTTTTTCCTGTGGCTTATAATTAGCTGTATCTGATTACAGTGTGTGTGTTTTTTTAATGGAATAGTAGGCAGAGTAGGTCAGCAAAGTTTTAGGTACAGCCGGTATAGTCTTACAATTAAATATTATTTATGGTAACAGCTGTATGTAGTTTTATGCATGTTGCACAGAATAACTCTGTTGTATCTGGAATTTGAATTTGGCTGTAATTGAGGAATGCATTTGGGCATAAATTTAGTTCTAGTGTTGTTATTTTCTGTAACTATCAAACCCAAAAGCTCAATTCTTTATTTTCTCTTTAAAGCATCATCTGAAATCTTTCTTTGATTTTATGTTTAATAAAATATTTGTTAGTTATTTGGCAGAATTAAATTTGTACCAAAATAAAAAGTAACTAGCCATTGTTTAGTTTCACTACATGTTTGCTTTATAACTTCTCTTTATATGTTCTTTCTTAAAAATAAAGCCAGGATACGAACCTGCATCTCTTTTTTATTTAAACATTTAATTGTGGATAATTTCAAATGTATGCAAAGGCAGAGTCGTGTATTGGGCTCTTGGGCCCCGTCACTCACCATGGCTGTGAGCCGCGTGTGGTGCCTCCACCACTTCCCCTTTAGATGAGGAACACAAGCTGGAGACATCGAATAATGTCATTTCAAAATACTTAAGTATGTATCTCTAAAAGGAAAGGATTCCTTTTTTTTGACAGAGTCTTACTCTGTTGCCCCAGGCTAGAGTACCATGGCATCACATAGCTCATAGCAACCTCAAATTCCTGGGCTTAAGACATCCTCTTGCCTCTCGGCCTCCTGAATAGCTGGGACTATATTGCCACAATGCCCAGCTAGTTTTTCTATTTTTAGTAGAGATGGGGTCTCGCTCTTGTTCAGGCTGGTCTTGAACTCCTGAGCTCAGACAGTCCACCCACCTCAGCCTCCCAGAGTGCTGAGATTAAAGATGTGAGCCACCACACCTGGCCAGGATTCCTTTTGAAAAATTGTTATTTTTAATGTTATAATCACAATACCATGATTACATCAAATAATTACCGATTACTTACCCCCTGATTATCTCATGTTCTGCTGTTAGTTTGTGTTTCTGCATTTCACTGTCATGGCTCTTAGTCTCTCTCCTTTTTTTTTCCCATTTGGCCCTGATGAGAGGGCTGTTAGAACCCACGTGTCCCTGGATTATCCCTTAGGAAATATGCCACAGAGACGTACAGTTAAATAGTTATACACATATTTTAAAGTCAGTTTAAAACCACTCTGTGTGGTTAAGTTACCAAGTTGTTACACTGATTCACTTACTGCATTTTGGTTTTGATTTTGGGGATTCATTTTTTTAAGTTTTGATATGATTTTATTTTGTAATTGTATAAAACATTTCTTGTTATTTACAAAGTCAAATCTACACGCCGAAGTATTTTCATGGAATTCCGGTTGTCATCCCTGTCCCCTCTATCCTCTTCCTGTCCTTCCCACCCCACCCCACAGTAACCACTCCTTCAGGTTTTTGCTTTGTCCTTTTTGTCCTTTACAGCCAAGTACCTCCCCGGTTCATGGACTGCGTGTCCGTGCGCACCTCCACACGCTGACCTCGCTCTTGGTTTTGTACCTTGCTGGGGTGCTGGGGATCAATCCACAGCAGTGCTCAGAGACGGTCCACATTCCTTTTCACAGCTGTGCTGTGCCCTTTTTGATGAGTGATATTGGCCCTTCATCTGGGATGCTGACTTTTTTTTTTTTTTTTTTTTTTGAGACAGTCGCACTATGTCACCCTTGGTAGAGTGCTGTGGCATCACACAGCTCACAGCAACCTCCAACTCTTGGGCTTAAGCTATTCTCTTGCCTCAGCCTCCTGTGTAGCTGGGACTAAAGGCGCCCGCCACAACACCCAGCTATTGTTTGTTACAGTTGTTGTTGATTAGCTGGCCCAAACGGGGTTCGAACCCGCCACACTCAGAGTATGTGGCTGGTGCCGTAACCACTGTGCTATGGGCGCCGAGCTGAGAGTTGCTGGCTTTTGAGGTGAGTTATATATTGTATGTATATATATTTTCTGTCTCATTAGGCTATGACTTTATTATTTCCCTCAGTTGCTGTTTCGTTGCTTTTATTCACATGAACAAATTCATCTGCGGAGATGTTCACACGATTTTTCTTTCAGGCTCTATTAACATGATGCGATGTTTTACTAATGTTGCATCATTCTTGTGCTTCTGAAATGAACTGCATTTGGAATCACCCTTATCGTCCTGAATCTTAAGCCTTTTTTATAATTTTATCTGGAAGTTGGACAAGGTCTTGGTCTGGCTTAGAATTCCAGTGCCTAAAATAATGTTTAACAGACTGAAAGAATGTTGAATGGATTTTCTTCCTTTTAGAGTAATTATTATACTTTTAAAATAACAAGCAATGCACATTTCTCGTAAACTATTTAAGCAACACAGAAAAGCACAACAACAAAAGCAGCGAGTTACCCAGAATTGTGCCATCTGGAAACTATCAGCTTGATGTTACCTGCTCGTAAGTGAGAAATCTCTCCATTGTGCAATTATCACACACCAGCTAGGAAAGAACCAGTGTGTGTACTTTATACAG
>NW_003852589.1:968832-970791 GCF_000181295.1 Otolemur garnettii
TCTCACGTTGTCATTGGCTCTCTTATTCTGTCTGCATCTCCTTTTCATTGTGGTCCTGTCTTTCATCACTCAGATTCCTTCTTTTGTGGAATTTGTGTCCTTACTGGGCTCCATAGCCTCTGTGTGGGCAGCTTCCGCGCACGTGGGCGGCCCCACAGCGTCATTGTGGGCAGCTTCCGCACGTGGACAGCTCCACGGCGTCCGTGTGGGCAGCTTCTGCACGTGTGGGCAGCTCCACAGCGTCCACGTGGGCAGCTTCTGCACGCAGTGTGGGCGGCCCCCGCACGTGGACAGCTCCACAGCGTCCGTGTGGGCGGCCCCCCGCACGTGGGCAGCTCCACAGCGTCCGCGTGGGCGGCTTCTCTGCACGTGGGCGGTTCCACAGCATCCACGTGGGCGGCTTCTGCGCACGTGGGCGGCCCCACAGCATCCGCGTGGGCGGCTTCTGCGCCTGTGGGCAGCCCCACAGCGTCCGCGTGGGCGGCTTCTGCACACGTGGGCGGCCCCACAGCGTCCGCGTGGGCGGCTTCTGCACGTGTGGGCAGCCCCCGCACGTGGACAGCTCCACAGCGTCTGCGTGGGCGGCTTCTGCACTGCTTTCTCCCTGTTTTCAAGCTCCATTTCCCTGCTTCTGGTTCTGTTATTTGCTCACCTGATACAGCCGTGGGGTGTTTGCGCCCACGTCCTGCCAACGCTTTGCCCTCTGTCACTCTGTCCGATGTGGTGGGTTTTCTGCAACAGGCCTCGCACCTGACTGGCAGACCAGTTTGCCGTCCCTGACAGAGGTTTGGTTTCAGGCCTGGAAGTTCCCTTCCGCCTGACTTGTCTCACCCGGGGGTGGGCAGAACCCACGGGGCTGAGCACTTCTTGGTAAGGCCCTTTTTGCTCCCTTCTGAAGTGTCCCCTTGGCCGAGCCAGGGGCAGGTCCCACTCTGTGAGCCCCCGCCGTCCTTCCTTTGTTGAACGCCTGAGTTGCTGTGTCTGAGCTACTATTCCAAGGGGACCTGTGCCCAGCTCAGACCTTGACACTGCAGACTTACAGGTGTTAGTGAGAACTGTCAGTCTCCGTCTGTTCCCCTTTTGTGCTCACAGAGGCGAGGGTGGGAGAGGATTCAGGCACCCTCAGAATCTCCTCTCCCTAATTCCGTCTGTCCCGATGCCCCTTTCCAGTTCCTGAGATAACATTATGCCTTTTTTCCCCCTATGTTTGATTGCTACTGGCTGAGCTCTTAAGATGTTTGTCCCATCCACGGGAGGGAGGCTTTGGTTGCAGTCCCTGGGCAGCAGACCTCTGGGGCATTTAGAGTCTGCTCCCAGGGTCCAGGTCTCCTTCTGTCCGTCCCTGTCACACACCTGAACTATCTGGTGTTGGCCTTTCCTGAGGGCCACTGTGTTCCAGGCTTCATCTAGCGGGTGTGGTAAATACATTTAATATGAGATCTACCCTTACAACAAATTTTTAAGCGTATAATATGGTATTGTTGATTTATAAGTACAGTGTTGTAGAGCAGATTTCTAGAAATTATCCATCTTGCTTAGCTGAAACTGTGTGTATGTTGATAAGTAACTCCCTCCTACAAACCCTTGGAAAGACCATTCTCCCTGATTCTATGAATATGACTATGTTAGACACCTTGTGTAAGTGGAGGGATGACGCGTGTGTCTTTTTGGGCCTGGCTTTTTTCATTTAGTATAAAGTTCTCATGGTCCATCCGTGTCATTGCCTACTGCAGAATTTCCTTCTTTTTAAAGGCTACATAATTTTCCATTCTATATCTACACTGCCCTTTCTTTGTTAATCTGCTGATAGGCATGGAGGTTGTGGCCCCATCTTGGCTATTGTGAATCACGCTGCTAATATCTCTTTGAGATCCTGATTTCAGTTCTTTTGTATATATACCCAGAAAAGGGATCACTGAATCATATGGAAGTCTTATTTCTAATTTTTTGAGGAACTTT